>NC_064812.1:21937172-22097056 GCF_023721935.1 Panthera uncia | reverse complement strand
GTAAGTCTAGGTCTAGATTCTTTTTTTTCTTCTTTTTGGCATATGGATGTCCAGTTGTTCCAGGACTATTGAAAAGACTGCATTTTCTCCATTGTGTTGTCTTTCCTCTTTTGTCAAAAATCAGCTGCCTGTATTTATGTGGATGTATTTATGGGCTCTCTGTTCTGTCCCACTGATCTATATGTCCATTCTTTTGTCAATACCACACTCTTTTGATTACTGTAGCTTTATATTAAGTCTTATAGTCAGGTAGTATAAGCCTTCAAATTATGCTCTTCTCCTTTAATATTATGTTGGCTATTCTGGGTATTCTGAAATTCTGTATAAATTTAGAACCAGTTTGTTGGAATGCACAAAATAATTTGCTGAGATTTTGTTTGGTATTGCATTGAATCTATAGATAAAGTTCGAAGAACTGGCATCTTGTCAATATTGAGTATTCCTGTCCAGGAACATGGAATATCTCTCCACTTATTTAGCTAAGTTTCATTTTTTCAGTTTTGTAGTTTTTCTGATATAGATCTTGTACATATTTTGTTAGATTTATACCTAAGTATTTCTCTCTCTCTCTCTTTTTTTTTTTTTTTTTTTTTGGTGCTAATGTAAGTGGTAATGTGTGCTTTACATTTCAAATTCCACTTGTTCACTGCTGGTATATAGGAAAGTGATTAACTTTTGTATATTCTACTTGTATCCTGCCAACTTGATGTAACTGCTTCTTAGTTCCAGAAGTTTTTCTGTTGATTTTTTAAAATTTTCTACACAGATACCCATTCTATCAGTATTTTAGCTGTAACTCTTGGCACTATTTTTTGGTGGTTGCTCTAGACTATAAAATATATGCTCTTAATGTTTTACAGTGCACATAGGATCAATACCATACCACTTCACATAAAATACATAGCTCCATTTATCCTCCAGAGGTAACCATCGGTTTGTTCTTTATAATTAAGAGCCTATTTCTTTGTTTGCCCCCTTCCCTCTTGTTTTCCCCTTGCCCATTGTTTTGTTTCTTAAATTCCACATACGAGTGAAATCATATGGTATTTGTCTTTCTCTCACTGACTTATTTCACTTAGTTCTCTCTAGCTCTGTCTACTTCATTGCAAATGGTAAGATTTCATTCTTTTTTATGGCTGAGTAATATTCCATTGTGTATATATATATATATATATATACACATATATATGTGTGTGTAGGTATATATATGTATATAGATACATATATACATACATATATAGACACACATACATATACACATATAGAGAGATCTATATCCATATCTATATCCATAATATCTATATCTATATCTATATCTATATCTATATCTATATCTAATCTATCTCACATCTTCTTTATCCATTCAGCAATTGATGGACATGGGCTGTTTTCATAATTTGGCTGGCTAGCTCAATTGATGGAACATGTGACCCTTGATCTTGGGGTCATAAGTCTGAGCCCCACGTTGGGTGTAAAGTCATATATTTTTTGAAAAACAGGAATGAAAGTCATTTATATATATACACAGACATTTATAATTTCTTATGATTCTCATTCCTTTGTAAAGGTCTAAGTTTTCCTCTCCTATCATTTTACTTCAGCCTGGGGTGTTTCCTTCAGTTAGACTGGTAAGAAATTTTCTTAGTTTTCTGCTACATCAAAACATGTTTATTTTGCCTTTGAAGGATATTTTTGCTGGATATAAAAATATCTGTTAAATCTTTCCTTTTTTCTTTAAAAAAATTTTTTTTAACATTTATTATTAAGAGACAGAGCATGAACAGGGGAGGGGTAGAGAGAGGGAGACACAGAATTGGAACCAGGCTCCAGGTTCTGAGCTGTACAGCACAGAGCCCAATGTGGGGCTCGAACTCACAAACTGCAAGGTCATGACCTGAGCCGAAGTCGGATGCTTAATCAACTGAGTCACCCAGGTGCCCCTTCTTTTTCTTTTGAGAGAGAGAGAGAGAGAGAGCATGAGCAGGGGAGAGGGGTGGGGGGGTGGAGGGAGAGAGGGAGGGGGAGGGGAGGGGGGGAGAGAAAGAAAGAGAGAGAGAGAGAGAGAGAGAGAGAGAGAGAGAGAATCTTAAGCAGGCTCCACACTTAGCATTAAGCCCAAGACAGGGCTCGATCCCATGACCCTGGGATCATGACCTGAGCTGAAATCAAGAGTTGGATGCTCAACCAACTGAGTCACCCAGGTGGCCCAAATTTTTCCTTTCTAAATCTAAAAAATATTGTCCTAATATCTTCTAGCTTTCAATTTTTCTAACAGGCAGTCAGCAGTCATTTGAATCGTTTGCATATATTTTTCCCATGGAAAATTAAAAATATATCTGCAAAGTTTTTGAGACACTTGAAAAGGTGGAGCCTAATTTCCCTCCATTTGAATGTAGTCCAGACTTAAAGACTTTATTCTAATAAACAGAATAAACAGTGGTGGAAGTGAATCTGTGTAACTTCTAGGGACTAGTCATAAAAATGTAGTTCAGGAAACAAAGAGCTTCTATCTGGCTTATTCTTGATCTCTCTGTCTTGTTCTAAGGGAGGGTGGGCACCATAGTATGAGGACACTCAAGCAGTTCTGGGAAAGGGTTCCCAAGGAGAGGAATGAGGTCACCTGCTCACCATCAGCACCAATGCCTGCCATGTGAGTGATACATCTTCCACGTAGATCATCCACCAACCCCAATCACATCCAGCTTCAAATGACCACAGTTTTGGTGACATTTGACTACCATGCTATGAAAATCTCAGATCATAACCTTAGCTTTTTTCAAATTCTTCTCACAGAAAATGTGAGACATAATAAACATTTATTGTTGTTTTAAGCCAATAAATTTGGGGGTGATTTGTAATACAGCAACGGATAACTACATTTCCTAACTAAAATGTCTCTACATGTTATAGTCACTCTAATTCACCAATGCTTCAATTCACTTCTACCAAAAAAAATTGTAAAATTCAAGATACACTGTAGCTGAAAAAATCAATCTATGGAAGGAAATTATTAATTTTTGATAACTCCAGTCTATTTTAAAATACCATTTTGTCTTTCTGGTTTACCTTTCCAGCCTGAGCACCTTGTATAATGTCTGGTATATAATTAGACATTGATTAAATATTGCAGAATGAATAAATGAATTTGCTCCTCCAGGTTTTAGCTTCTGGAGGGTAAAATCTGTGTCTTATTCATGGTACAATACTTAACACTGAACAAATAGGCCCCGTTTGCTGTTGAAGTAACTCAAACTTACCTGAAGTTCTTGTTGAAGTAAATGATCTGGAAACAGAAGTGAAAAATCATGGCAGAAAACTCATTTTAAACATTTATACTGTACATTGACCAGTGCTTATTTTCAAGCCCCACCTCCTATCACCATAACAAACAAAAAACCCACCAAACAAAAATACCCTAAATTTATATACTCTGTCGGTTCCTCACAAACCTTAAGGATTTTTACAATCTCCATCACTAGAACCCATCTTCGAATATTTCTAGAGAATCTTTATGAAACAACATACAATGATAGGTATTTGTGCTTAGATTGTAAACTATTGTTAAGATGTTGAATTTGGCAAATTAGCCTCAGAGGCTAATTTGGTAATCTGAATTCCTCCTTACCTAGTCAAAGCCTTAAACCATTTTAGTAGAGCTGAATTTTATGAGCATAGGCAGTTTGAACACCTCATGCAACATATAAATTGAGCAACTACTTTTCCCTCTTGAGGCAGTGTGCATACTTAGGTGTGGTCCGGTGGTTTACAGCACAAAGCAGCCTTCCTAGGTGCAAATCCCCACTAGACCATTTAACCAGCATTGCGATCTTTGGCACACAGCTTAACCTCTGCCTTAGATGCCTCATCTGTAAAATGCAGAAACTAACAGTATCTCCCTCACAGGACCGTTGTGAAGAATAAATGAGTACATGAGAAGTGCCTGGCACATCGTAAGCACTAATAAAAAATAGTTCTTATTGCCTTCAATGCCTACCACGAACCTAGATCGTGGCAGGGGACTTGTAGATCTTTACTGAACAAATGAGTAAGATAAGAGTACTGTATGAACATCTCTGCCACATTTTTTGGAGGGGAGTGGGGGGGATTGTGTTCGTGAAAACACAAAGGTTTGGATTGTTTCTTTTTAGAAATTCTCCATTAGATCAAAATGAGGCAGTTGATTATGCTCATTGAAAGAGGACATACAAGTCATACTAGCACATGATTACATTGAATTGGGAACTATGAGACAACACATGTTGGGGTAAGAGGAATTTTCATGGTTCATTTCAGCCCCTTCATAAACTTCATGAAAGCGGCAGAAAGTCAAATATAAAAAGGAGCACAGAGTTTCTGAATATCAAGTGCTTTCTGCACTGTTGGGCACGTGGAAAGGCTATTCTTACTAACTCAGAGAGACAACTTCCCAGACTGTGAGCAACACCTGTGGAGAGGTTACGGGCCTAATTAGACTTTAAACCCCCAACACCAGGCCACAGTGCCTAACCGACCGGAGAAAAGTCAGAAAAACATATTTTACAGGAATGGAGTATTCAGTAATCAAGGCAACTGGGGCAGACTTTGTGGCAAGATATTCTACGTTTGGTCCCAAACCTTCCGTCTGTACCTCAACTTCCACCTACCCGGAGAGATACAAGTCTTCCTCTTAGACACTCCAAGGAGCAAGAAGTGATCCAGTTGCAACCTCTTCGCGGAGTTACGGGGAACCACCTCCTCCGATTGCGCTAAAATGGGAGGAAGGCCAGAGATGAGGCTGGGAGAAAGGAAGCGCCTCCGAGGGGCTGAGCGACAGCCGCGTCCCACTTGCCAGCGGTCCCGTCGGTTCTGTTAGTTACCCCCGTCCCCGCCCTCACCCGCCCTAATTCTCGCACTTGGAAACCAACGGTTAGCAATACATGCCTGGAATGGGCCCCGCCGCCTCTGGAATGGGCCCCGGGGACTCCGGCAGCCGTAGAGAAGCGACTTCCCGGGGACCCCACGGAGTCCCAGTCAGTGTTGGGCTTTGGCCCCGAGGCCCTTGCCCGACGCGCGGCTCCCCCGGGGGCAGCAAGCGCACGGACGGCCAGGAGGAGGCCTCCGTCGCCCCCATGCCGGCTGCCGGAAGACCTCAGGTGGCTGCTGGCGGGCGCCTTCCAGCTGGCTGTGCCGCGAGGGGGCTCCCGGCGCCCCCCGGCGGAGGCGGAAGCGGAGGCGCAGGAGGAGCAGAGACCCGAGCGTCTAGAGCGCCCGGGCCGGGCTGCAAGCCGAGCTGGTGAGAGCGCGCGTGTGCGACCGGCTCTCGGCGACACCGTCGCCTTTCTCCTCCCCTCGGGCACCAGAGCCTTGTGGTCCATTTGAGGACTTGAGAGGCCGCGGGGAGCTTTTCCCGGAGAGGAAGAGATGAGAGCGCGCAGCGAGGTCGAGCTGGGCACTGGCCGTCGGTCTTCTGGCGCCGGCCCCCGGCTCCCGTCCGGACTCGGTGCTCACGCACCCACCTCCCAGCGGCAGCCTGGAGCGAGGAGGGCCTTCGGGACCCGGGGTGATGGCACCTGCCCGGGGCCGAGTCTACTAGAGACACACCCAAGACCCCAGTGACCAACCCCTCCAACTTGTTCTTTATTTTTCTGCCATATGGAAAGCTCCCTGTGGGGTGGGGAGGAGGTGGAGAATAAAATTCCAAACAGATGAGGGTTCAAATCCCAGCATTAACATTTACATGCTCTTCTAGTTCCTACTGGGTCTAGGACTTCAGGAATGGTAATGAGCAACTTTGGGTTTCAGTTTACTTGTATATAAAATAGAGATAATAACCTCATAGGACTGCCATTAGGATTATATGATAATGTTATATAAGCATCTAGAACATAGGCACTATTCAGCAGCTATTATTATAATTATTATTTTTAAAAAATTTTTTAACGTTTATTCATTTTTTGAGAGACACAGAGAGTAAGAGCGGGAAAGGGGAAGATGGAGGCACAGAATCGGAAGCAGGCTCCAGGCTCTGAGCTGTCAGCACAGAGCCCGTCGCAGGGCTGGAACTCACGAACTTCGAGATCATGACCTGAGCCTAAGTCTGACGCTCAACCCACTGAGCCACCCAGGCGCCTCTTTATTATCATAGTTATTATTATAGACCTTGGAAACGGTACCGAGAAAACAAAAACAAAAACAAAACCCAGAATGACAAATACACAGGTATGAAAGATCAAGGTTTTTTTTTTTTTCCGGAAAGAAGCCAGCAATT
This sequence comes from Panthera uncia, assembly GCF_023721935.1. Lineage (NCBI taxonomy): Eukaryota > Metazoa > Chordata > Mammalia > Carnivora > Felidae > Panthera > Panthera uncia. Next base: position 22,090,809 of record NC_064812.1, on the reverse strand, counting down.
TTCACACATACACAGATATTCTGTTCTTGGGTTCTAGACCGTGGTCAACATCTTGATCAACCATTTCACCAAGGTGTATGACTGGTCATGAGGAAGAGGCAAAAGGGTCTGGTTGCTTTACCTTAACACCATCACCACTAGAAGAAGCAGTTTCTGATAAAAGGCTGTTACCAGATTTCTGTAGGAATCCACACACAACCATACGCATATGTCCATGTGTCATGTGTTAGGGTGGTATTTGTGTAAGGAACAATGGTGAACAGGTTCAGTTAATTTAGAGACGTGTTGCTATTTGTCAGTTATGCTATTATTTGTTGTTTGGTCTTCTTAGGATGCATTGATTTCTAGGGTCTGAATTTTGAGAGTTCCATATACCTAAAATTGTAGGCAAATTATGTATGTGCATAAGGTGCACTTCTGACCAGCTGCAGTGGGGGCTGGTGTAGAGACAAGTGTGGGAAATGAAGCTAGAAGACTAGGGCAGGACTGGAGAGCACCTGTGCGGTACTGGAGAGCTGAGGTTCCCTGGAGACAAGGGGCAGGGGCTTTCTGTGTGGCTCACTGTGTTACTCTTAGCGTGCTGTATGTTCATTTACTTTGTCCTTTGCGAATTCTCTCGCTATCAGAAAAGTGGTTCCAGGTGCTGAAGAATAAAAAAAAAAAAACAAAACAAAAAACTGTGGCAGAGGAAACTGAAAAAAATTTTTATCCAATGATTTTACTTTGCAAATTGGGGTGGGGGAGACCAGTATTTGCTTTTTACCACGCTGGTTTGTCCTGGGGTGGTTCTGTTGGTGAGTTGCTGAGGGTTTTAAGCCGAGAACAGGGTGCTCCTGTATTAAACAAGGCCCTAATTGAAGAAATTTGCAAACATTTAATTAGTTTTCAACCACAAAATAAAGATTATGTTGGACTAAGCTTTGTTGGGCAGTCTTATAGGTAAACTGCCCTAGAGATTTATTTTTTAATACATGAGGACCTTCATAAACCCCCACTGGAGGAGGGTATAAATCAGTCTTGCTGTATAACAGATTTCACTCTAGAGTGAAAATTGTTAGATTATATAAGTACATATAACTGCACATGTGCCTCTAAGGTGTCATTAAATGGTTTTGCTCGGCAGGGTGACCATTTAAAATCCTAAAAACTTGAAATGACAAGTACCCAAGTAAATGGGCCCAGGTCCTGAGAGCTCAGGTGGCCCTGGGCAGCTATCCTGTGGCTCAGAAAGCTCATAAAGATAAATGATTTCATTGCAGATCACACGCCATTGCTTGAAAACAGCCTTCCGTGCACAGGAATTTTTCATATGGACAGCTTTGTGCGTCAGCTATTTTTGTTTTCATTTCAAGGCCATTTCAAAAGCTATTTGTATATCTGGATTTTACCTTGTCGCATAGAAAGTCAGTTTTATAGCCAGGCCAAACAGTCACAAATGGAGAATAAGATGAGAAATACATCTTTCTTGATATCTTATTTTCCTTTCCTACAAAGTCCTTATTTTTCCTGTGCAGAAAGCAGTTTCATTTGATCCGTTATCTCAGGCTAATAAAAATCCTTATTCTTTTTCTAACTTTTAGCTGGAAATGCATTTCCAAAACCACCAGCTGGCCAGAACTTTCCTGGATTTAAACACGAAAATGTCGCAGTTGAAAAAGGGTATGAACTGTAAATTGTGTCCGAATCTCAAAGCCCTGAGGAGAACGTTGTGACCCTGGAAGAAGAATATGCACACTTGAAGATCTGAACCCGAAAAGTAACACGACTCCAAAACAATTCTGCCGCTTTGAGAGAAAGGAGAGAGAAAATGGTGTGTTATCAAGTTTAAAAGTTATATATTCATAGTTTTGACTGGGAAATAGAAATGCAAGAAAAATATATTGAAGAATGCCTAAGGCCAATTTCTAGCATTCTGTCTTGTGCCACCTCAACTTTCTGTCATTACCTGAACTTTTAGAATCCATGCAAGTTTTTGTTTTACTTGATTATTCTTGGTTTGTCTGTCCAGTTAGCTCTCAGTATCTTCCCCTGCCTCTTTTTTATTTGATAATTATGTCCACCTAGATTCTAACCATACCCTTAGGGTAGAGTCTGTCAATACAGATGCCCCACCTCCCTGGATAGAGTCACTCAGATCAAGGCAGATTGATCAGCTTGTCCTAGGAGCTTTTGAAGTAAAACAAAAGAAGTGGATGAGTATTGCCTGATGGTAGAGGCCATGGGGTGGGGGGCTTGGAGGCTGCTGGTGACCACCATGTGAGAAAGTGCCAGCTCTAGTGAAGGAGGTTGAAACTGAACCAGAGTGCACAAAAGTGAGGGAAAGAGCCAATTTTCCTTGTCCCTGGGGTTGAGCTGCATAAAATCCCAGCCCTGAATCCCACATGAAAATACTGTGATATCCTCCCAATAAAATCTCCTTTGGCCTAAGTCAGTTGAGTTGGATTTTTATGTCTTGCACCCCAAAGATTCCTAACACAATTCCTTTGTTAAGTTTTTAGGACTTAAGAAGATTCATGTTGAATTAGAATATCTATCTTATCCCTAAAAGTATTGCCTCTGTAATGCAAAAAATAAAGTTAATAAAAAAAAAAAAGTTGCAGATTTAAGTGATATTCACAGTGGTCATTATCTGTAAAAATAAATATTAATTTACAAGACATATAATTTTATTATTTAAAAATAAAAATTAGTTGTTGAAGAGAAAGGAGAACAGAATGGACATGGTCTTTCTCTTAAAACAAACACAAGTTGTTTTATGTGTGTGAGGATTTGAGGATTATCTGGACCACATTTCATTTGTCCTTAACTTTTTTTTCCCACTAGAAGTGAATCATTCAAGCCTTTTGGTACTTTATTTCTTCCCTCTGTAAAACTGAGGTATTACTATGTTCAACTTATAGGACATTGTCAGCAAGCAGTGGGTAGCATCCTGATATCTGATCTCTGGATTTCTTGAGAAATTCTCCATATAAGCTCTTGGCTGATAAATATCCACTGATTTCTTAAATCATTTTCATAAAATAGATTTTCTATATGTCTCTCCCTCAAAGTTACAGAAATTCTGGGGAAAGAGTGGAATTCCTTGTGATCTGTTCTTTGAAAAAAATTCTAATTTATTGGAGCAGTCATTCTCAAGTATATTTTTAAGGTTAATATTCATAAATTGTGATTTTGTGTTTAGAAAATATTCAAGATGATTCATTTTATGAGTTAAGTTCCTTACAGAATACAGAGAAGCTTATACTGATTAGTTTTCATGTGAATAATTCAATTATACTGATAATGTACTCTATCGGGAATCAAAAGAAACTTAAAAGAGAACTTCTTTAATGTTTGTTTAACTTTGAGAGAGAGAGAGAGAGAGAGAGAGAGAGAGAGCATGAGCAGAAGAGGGGCAGAGAGACAGAGGGAGACACAGAATGTGAAGCAGGCTCCAGGCTCTGAGCTGTCAGCACAGAGCCCCATGCTGGGCTCAAACTCACTAACCACAAGATCATGACCTGAGCCGAAGCCACGCTTAACTGACTGAGCCACACAGGTTCCCAAAGAAGAGCTTCTAAATAATGGATCCCTGTCTTCCACTTTTTCAGACATAAAAGTGCTGATCAGTTTATTGTAAAGTTTTTGGTCACTGCTTCTCTGTCCCTCATCCTCCCTCTCCCAGTCTTCTAGTGATAAGCTTTGGATCACTGTATCTTTTAGGAGTGACAGATGCAGAAACAGAATAAGAAACTTTTTTCAAAAGCCTCTGGTTTGGTGGAGCCCTAACCGGTGGAACTGGACTGGGATATCAGCTGGCCATACAGAGATTAATGAGAGCCTGATATGTGGGACACTACCGTTATTCCAGGTTTTTGCTTTGTTTCCCCTTGGAAAGTGAATTCTCTCATATGACATCACCTGGTTTTTGTTTGTTTTAAAGTAGCAGAAGCCACATTGTTTTAATATTTTTTCTTTACAGTGGCACTCATCTGTTTGTTGTTAGCTTGCTGGATTCTGGTCCTGTCCGCTGTGGCACATGGAAAGGCAGCAGGGACACTTTTCCGAGGGATGTGGATGTGCCTACAACAGCTACATTTCCTGGCTTTCCAGAGTGTTTAAACAAGCTAGGGCAATAGTGTGACATTTTAAGGAAATACAAGGTGGAAGGGACCAAACTAATGCCAGCTGGAGGGGAAAATGAGAAAATAATTATAGCCTAAATTATGCAACAGGGAAGCAGCAAGTGGATAAGCCAAAGAAAGTAAGATGTTCATAGCAAGAGTGAGGAGAGAGGGCCAGAAGAAGAGGAACTTAAAAACAAAACAGTTCAGTGAGGAAAATGTGGTGTTAAGTTTTTTCAAATGACACAATTTCTCACAGCTTTAATTATGGAGGGAAAAACCATGTTAGCAGGAAATGGGCTTTCCCAGTACAATATGATACTTGTTTAGCACCTACCAGTGAAGAGGTGCCAAATTAATTATGACAATTAGAAGCCTCGCACAGGTTGTTAGGCATTAAATCCCTTTACAGGTGGCCTGGATGAACCCACGTTTTGTTTGGCTTGCCAAATGACGTCTGCTGTAACAGGTGTTTCTGGAGCTCCCATCTGGGGACAGATCACAGTAAACCCATGATGGCTGAGCCCACACCAAGTGTAATTACAAGAATCCCGCCTCCCCCAGCCCCTTCCCTGGCAGGGTATGGGCCCCCGGTGCAGCCATCAGCTCTGTTTGTTTACCGCTGCAATCAATGCCGGAGTCCCTCCAGGCCCTGAGCCTGGCACAAGGCCCTCCAGGGCCAGCTGCTTTCTCTCTCGGTGCTCTGGGTGCTGCTGCCGCCAACACAGCCATTTCCCTCTGCCTCTCGGTCACGTGATTAACGAGGGTTATGGGAGGATTAGAGACACGCATAGGTTTGGAGCGGAACCTTTGCCACCCTGCCTCCCTCTGGGTCTGGCAGCCTCTTGTTTCACCTGAACCAAGTGCTGGGCAACAGCACTCTGAGACGGGCACCGCTTCTCAGAGTGCCGCATACTTCCCGCTGCTTCCTGATCCTGGCTGGGATGAATGCTGAGGGTCAGGAGACTCCGCCTCTTCCTGAGGAGTGAGGGCGCCGCCATCTTTCCCTGCTGGGGCCAGTGCAGGAGGAACCATGGATTGTAAGGATAATAAGGAAACTAGCAGTGATATGAGCCACTACTCCTGTACCAGTCCCCATGCCGAGTGTTATGCCCAGAATTCGTGATCCCCAAAGACCACTAGGGAGCCGAGTCAGATGCAAAAGCAAAAGAACCTTTATTCGAGCTAGCTCGAGCTCAATCCCCTACCTGCACCGATGCAGCAGTGAGATACCAGGGAGAGAGAGCGAGTTTCAAAAGCACAAAGGTTTTATAGGGGTCTAGGGGCAGTTGGTGAGGTAATGGCTGTGGCCTCAGCCGATTGGCTGGGGAAGGGTCGTGGCCTCAGCCGATTGGTTGGGGAAGGGTCGGAGTCCTGTTACGCAGGTCGCTGGGTGTGTTTTGATCAGAAAGTTTGAACGGGTGAGCGGGAGGTTACTCAAGGGGAGGAGGCGCAGTCTGAGGTTTCTGTGATTTTCCCGGAAAAGGGGTCATGTTGGGGACATAGTCACTCAAGGTGGAGAACACAGAACAAGATGGAGTCGGCCGGCGTAGGCCCGCCCTTTCACCGAGAACTGCATGCGTATTAGCTTAGTTAATCCTCACGATGATTCTAGGCAGGTAGAACAGAAATTATAACAGAAGCATGTATGAAGTATAGGGATGCTTTTTGCAAGAGTAAGTCAAAGACAGCTTCATTGAGGACATGCCTGCAAGTTGTCTGTGTCTGCCTGATAAAAAAGCCCTTATTTTGGGTCTCACATTCTACATAAACTAGCTGGGTGCTCTTAGACAGTAACTCCACTCTGTACGGGACTCATCCGTCACATTCGAAAATGAAAGAGTGGAGGTGGCCTGTAAAACATTACTCGAACTTATAGAAACTATTCTGTTCTAATCCTGCCTGTGGGAAGTGGACTCTTCAATCACTCACCTTCCCTCGCCCAGGCTTTCTGATACCTGTGGTGGCACAGTAGGTCACGGACTCGATCAGTGGCCCTGGCCACGAAGTGGACTCTCCAGGCCCCAGCCCTTGCCCTGATCACAGCCCTGGCTATTGCAGCCTTGATGATGACAGGAAGCAATTCTTGTCTCTCTGGGAAGCCTCTCTGCTCTTCTCACCCATACATGACTGCAGCCAGGGGAAATGTCACATTTGCACTTCAGAGGGAGACAGGCACTGCTCAGACTTTTTATGTGTTAGATTTTAGAAGCAGCCTGGTGGATTGCCTGCTGTGGCAGGCACTGTAGGCTGAGAGCAGTGTTATGTGTAGTGTGGAGAGCAGCCTCTGGAGCTAGACAATGGAGTTCGAATCTTGGCTTCACTGCTTTGCTCTGTTACCATCTCCGAGTTGAGTCTGCTTCTCTGTAAAATGGTAATAATTACACCTACCCCCATGGGCTTGTTTTGAAGATCTGATGGATTAATACACATGAAGTATTAGAATACTCTCAAGTAGTGTCTATTATTCTAACAGCCTACCCAACAGACGTTTTGCTCATCCTTCCTGCCAATTAGAAGAGCCCAATTCCAAGACAGAGACTGAGAATGCCAGCTTCACTTTTCACAGACCCCCTGGGGGCTCAGGTCGCCTATGGAACCCAATTTTGTCCAATAAGACATAAGGGGGGAAGTTTGCTGGAGGGTTTCTGAGAAACACGTGTTTTTCTTACAAAAGGAAAGACAGGAGGTAAGCTCTCATCCTCCTTCTTCCTTTCTTGCTTAGGAACATTGTCACATGAGGGTGTAAAGCTTGTACCTGCTGCAGCCACCCTGTGACTAATGTGGGAGATATATGGACACTTTGAGGATGGGAAGATAGGAAGATGAAAAGAAGCAGTGTCTCTGATGGCATCATTGAACTGCTGAGCCAACCCTCAGATTGCCTACCTGTGGTTAGTCTTGACCTGTGAGGCAGCAGCAATGATAGGATTCTATTGTTTAAGCCACTTTCATTTGGGCTTTCAGTTTCTCGCACCTGGAGCATCCTGACACACTTAACCTCCTGGGATAAAGTTCAGGATGATGTGTTGGTCTGGTTGCAACCGTGCATATCATTAGAAACTATGGGCAAAGGACTCCAGAGACATCACCTGGGTGCTTAAGTGCCTCACACATGCCTTTAGTGAGAACCCATCTTCTGAAATAGGAGACCAATTAGAGTATACTGGGGGAGACTTGTCTGAGAGGAACAAGCCTCTGGAACCCTGTGGAGACTCTAGAATTCTACAGTGAATGTTCTGACCATCAAAGACATTTCCTCATTCTCACACTTGTTAAAAACAAGACAACATGGCGCGTGAGTGGCTCAGTCAGTTAAGTGTCCGACTCATGATTTTGGCCTGGGCCATGATCTCACTTTGTGAGATTGAGCCCTGCATCAGGCTCGGCGCTGAGTGCTGAGTAGAGCCTGCTTGGGATTCTGTCTTCTCTCTCTCTCTGCCCCTCCACCACTTGCACTCTCGTGTTCTCTCAAGAAAACCAAAAACAAAACAGAAAAACAAGACAACAAGCCCAAAACTATATTAAGCCCAAAGTCACCAAACTGAGACTTACGGTTTCAGCTCCCCCAGAAATGGAATCTTAAACCAGTGAGACAACAATCGCCTGATCAGCACCATTAGGTAATCAGCCTGATAGACCTCTGCCAACCCCGAAAAGAAAGTGATTTTGCAATAACCAACCCGCTTGTTTTTGCCCAGTATGATTTCCTTGTTCACGCTGCCTTCTGCCTATAAAAGCCTTTCGTTTTATATAGCTCCTTGGAGCTCCTTTCTATTTGCTAGATTGGATTCTGCCCGATTCAAGTCGATTTTTGTTCATATAAACTCTAAAAAATTTTTAACTCCATCAAGGATCTCCAAATGCCTATGGAACCTACCACCTACCTAATTCTGTCAGAGAAGCCACTTTCATTTGTCACAGTTGGTGATGGGAAAACACTGGGTTTCAGAGTGTCTATAGTGAACAATTAAATAAGAGAAGGGAACAGGAAAAAAAAAAGGATACTAAATTTAAATTCTCTATACCTTATCATTTTGCCTTAAGTTCAATTAACAACATGAATCTAAAAGTCCAAATGTTCTTTGTTTCTTTCTCTTTCTCTTTCTCTCTCTCCCTCCCTCTCTTCCTTTCTTCCTGTCTTTCAAACTTATTATTGTGTCTACTAGGTGTCAGGCATTATTCTAGGTATGTGTTGAGCACCCATTTTGAAATAAATATCTCACTGGGTGCTGAATTTAGGACAATAAACACGAAAGATGAGGTTCTCCTTCTCACTGTGCTTACACTGTAGATGAGGGGGCAGATAAGTCAGGAAGATATAATAGAAGATACATGCTGTGGTAGGGGAAAATTCAGCATGCTAAGGAAGTGAGTAAATAGGAAGCATGTTTAACCCAGACGTGATGGGAGAGGAAAAGCTTCCAGAAGCACAGCCAAGAGAAGGCTAGGAAAGGAAGAGGAGGAGCAGACAGTTTTAGGCAGAAACAATGGATCAAGAAAAGTCCCTGAGGTGAGCAAAGTCATCATCTACTAAGAGGAGGTGAAAAAAGCTCAGTATAGTTGGAGGTTAGAAGGAAGGGGTAAGGGGTCAAGGAGCAGGACTGGAACAGTAAGTGGAGGTTGCTATAGATGACAGGTCTTTCATGCTCTCCTTTGGCTTTCAGACTATTTTTAGGAATAAGGGTAGCTATTAATGATACTTTAAAATTTAACTTTTATTATGGTAGTACATGTAAATAATACCTAAAAAATAATAAAGTCTTACACAAAAACTGTCAGTGCCCTAATGGTATCCCTATCCCAACCCCATACTGCCCCAAAGAAAACCACTTTCAGTTCTTTGGCCTTCTAAATAATGTGAGTATGCTTCTTTCTTTTGTTGATTTTAGACATGAAGCTTTCATTGTACAACAAAGGAAAATTTGAGTTCTCTTATACTCACTCTTTCAAATCCCTCCATTCTTGCATTTTTAGTATAGGGGCAAATGATTCCTTTTTGTAGATGGCCACAGACAGGTATCCACACACAACATAGTAGTAAGGGACAGTGAATGATTCCTTTTAGTCATGTAGCAGTTATTATAAAAACAACTCTATATGTTCATTAAAAAATCAGCTAAGTATTTTGAGATACTGTGTGTAATTTGAGATACTAAGTAATTAGAGATAATTTCTATCTACTTGTTTCGGAAACTCAGAGGGTAGAATCTGGAAAATTTCTACACAAGTTGAAGCAATCATATTTGAGGAACTGAGGAAAATGCAGGTTTCCACAACTTTAAAGAAAATTTAAAGTTAGGAAAATCTTTTTTATTTTTGTCTTAAAGAATGTGGAAGATCTTAATACTTGCATATTGTTGTGACTTATTTTATGCTTCTCCTCTTTATGTCTCTTATCTTAAATAATGAATATTCCTAAGATTTCCTCAGTGTCCTTAGTAGAGAATAAAGGAAAGGAGGAAAGAAGGAAGGAAGGAAGAAGGGAAGAAGGAAGGGAAAAAGAGAAAGAAAGAAAGAAAGAAAGAAAGAAAGAGAAAAAGAAAGAAAGAAAGAAAGAAGAAAGAAAGAAAAGGAGGGAGAAAGGGAAAGAAAGGGAGGGAGAAAAGAAAGGGAGAAAAAAGGATGAAGTATAGTTGTTTATTTACTCATTCATTTAAGACATAGTTGAGAGGCTTTTATTTATATATAAAAAACAACTTGTTTTAAAAGGATTTATGTCAACCTCCAAAAACATATACAATGTAAAGGCAGAAAATAAGATACAGATGAAAAAGTGAAATGAAGAAAAACAAAACAGGGTGAACAGTTGAGACAAGGTTAAGATCAGTACTTGAAATATTAAATCTTGAGTATTTGCAAGTAATGGGCTGAATTTTGAGTTGCAGGATCTCTAACAGTTAACAACAATAAAAACAAAAAAATAATCTAGTCTATTTCTGGTGTACCATCGAAGACAAATTGTTTGCAATATAGGTGTCTGGGAACTGAATAAGTTAACTCATTTTATTGGCTCATTAACCATAAAGCAATTAGGATCAATGAAGGCTGCCGGAAATGATGACTTTTGGCTTTAGGATAGTTGAACAGTAGGGCTTACAGAGCAGTAACTAAAAATAAGGACAATTTTTTTGTGTGTGTGTTGGCTAATCTTTGGTTATACCAATAAAAGCTATGCCTCCTCCATATTGAAAAAAAAAGTTATAATTCTTTTCAGTAATCTCCCTTTTCCCCACCTCTGTTTTAACTTTCTCATTCTACAGTGATGTCAAGACATTCATGTAGATTTTATCACATCATAGCATTTATTCTCCCTGAACTTTCACAAAACTGTCCTTATTGATGCCTGCTCTAGTCATGCCGTTAAAGTCATGACATTTTATGAGCATCAATAGCCTGGGAGTAGTTTGAGTTTATGATGTTTAGCCAGTAGTTGATTCATTTTCAAAGAATTAAAAGTTAAAGAAAGATCAACTAAAGTCACAAAAATCTCATGTTGCTCCCGACATATCTAGATCAGACAAGGTCGGGCCGTTCAGGGTGGTATGGCCGTAGACACTCCTGATATATCTAATCACCAGGTAGGAAATAGTATAACCACAGCCATGTCTAAAGGCACTGCTTTTCTTGTATAACACTGCCCTGCAAAGATCTGGTTTCAGTTCATTGGAAGGGAAACTGACATACTGTTCTATGGAGGATTATTTGATGCATTACCAGGTCGATAATTTGGCAGCAGTGTATGGTTGTCATTTTAATGCACGAGGTAGAGTGATTTCTGACACCTCTCCTGTGTGTCCAGGCAGAGTGCAAGGACCACAGAAAAAGACATAAGACTCAAGGAACGTAGATTCCGGTGGGGAAGGGAGATGAGCTAGCAAACGGTTATGACATATGTGGTAGTATTAATATATGTTCTGTATAATACCTATATTTAGGAATTATCTAAATTGGATCAGGAATGGGAAAGGTCAGGAAGTTTATTTAAAAACTTAGGAGATCTTGGGGGTGTGTGGGTGGCTCAGTCAGTTGAACGTTTGACTTTGGCTCAGGTCATAATCTCGCAGTTCGTGGGTTTGAGCCCCGCGTCGGGTTCTGTGCTGAGATTTCAGAGCCTGGAGCCTGCTTCAGGTTCTGTGTCTCCCCCTCGCCCCCCACCCTTTGCCCCTCTCCTGGTGACTGTCTCTCTCTCTCTCAAAAATAAATAAACGTTAAAAAAAAAAACAAAACAAAAACACTTAGGAGATCTTCAGGCCTGGAAGGAGAAAGCTCACTTCGTGGAACTAGAATAACTTAAATTGAGCCTCATTTATTTCTCTGGAACACCAGATCTGAAAGGAGCCATGAGGCTGTCTAAAATTCTCCCTAAGATTTCAGGCAGGCTTGTGGTGTTACCCTTCTGGAAACATGAGAATCAAACTTACTAAAAAAAAAAAGGGTCTTTTAGAAAAATTGTCGAAGAATAAACATAAAGCTGACCATTAGTGATGTTTAGTACATTCACAATGTTGTATAGCCACCCTATCTAGTTCCAGAACATTTTCATCACCTCAAAATGAAACCCATACCCATTGAGAAGTCACACTTCATTTCCTCCACCCCACAGGCCCTGGAAACCATTAATCTGCTTTCTGTATCTATGGATTTGCCAATTCTGGATATTTCACATAAATGGAATCATACAATATGTGGCTTTCTGTGTGTGGCTTCTTTCACTTAGCATAATGACTTCAAAGTTCCATAATGATTTCTTGCATATTATAGGATATATGAACATATGCTATATTCATTCCCGTTATGGCTGAATAATATTCCATTGTATGGATATACCATATTTTGTTTATCCATTCATTAGCTGATGGAAATTTGGGTCCACTTTTTGGCTATTGAGAAGGTTCTGCTATGAATATCCATGTACGAGTTTTTTTTTTTTTTTTTTTTTTTGAACACCTGCTTTCAGGTCTTTGAGGCATATAAGCAGGAATGGAATTTCCGAGTCACATGGTAATTGTATATTTAGCTTATTATGGAATTGCAAAGTGCTTGCCACAGTAGCTGTACCATTTACTGAGCTTACCTTTAATGAGAAAAGTATTTCTTTCAAGGCTACCCTGTGTCTTGGTAATTTATTCTCTCTCCCAACTTCAAAAGATTGTTCTGAGGACTAATAATCTTTGTGATACTGTTAAAGGCCTTCTGAAAGCAGCCTTTATATAAATTAAACATATTATGTACTCAGGCATTCATTACAGTGTAGTTTGCAAGGAGTTTGATAGTTCAATAAATTTACATGAAATTCGATCTGTATAGGTGTAAGCTTTTACAATCTTGGAAGACCCGAAGCTGAAAGGAGACAAATTGAGTTGAATTAGTTTGCCTCCATTTGACCTGTTTTTCCTAATGAGATATTGGAGGCATAAAGAAAGTGCAATCCTTTTGAAGTATGGGCACGCTGATTCCGGTTGTTAAATCCATTAATTAATTTATCTCTATTCAGAACATTCTAATGAACTGAAACCCAAGATTGCTGTTAATTCAGAGAAGAAGAAAAGCATGGCTGAGTAGAGGATGTTTGCTGCATTTTAGCAGACTTTAGTAATGGTTTTTGAGAGATAACCAAGTGAAAAACAAATTAGAACTATTTTTACGGCTTTAGACAAGTGTTTTAAAACCTCTTGCGAAGGGGAACACAGAGCTCCTATTCCATGTTTGACTCACATGGTGCTTTTGGGAAGCTCATCCACTCAGTATGTAGCACCTCTCCCCCAGAGTGTCTGGGTTCCTGGATGCCAGACTGTCTGAGAAAAATCTGTTTCCTAGACCTGAATCAATCCAAGATGTGTATAATGGAGCAAGGTGTCAGAGAGGCTCACACAGCAGGCACAGAAACCAAAATAAAATATCAATACCTCTGTCTATATTTTACTTTCTCAATTTCAAAATTGCCTGACACTACACGAAATCTTTCTTTTTTTTTTCTTTCTAAAGTTTATTTATTTTGAGACAGAGAGAGAGCAGGAGGGGCAGAGAGAGAGAGAGAGAGACAGAGAGAGAACACCCCAAGCAGGCTCCACCCTGTCGGTGCAGAGCTGGACACGAGGTTCAATGTGGGGCTCAAACTCACGAACTGTGAGATCATGACCTGAGCCAAAACCAAGTGTTGGATGCTTAACGGATTGAGCCACCCAGGTGCCCCTACACAAAATCTTTCTATAACCTACTCAAGCACTTTGTTGGGTAAGGTGTTTCACATACTTTACATATGTTAACTCAGCAAACACCAAACAGGATTCCAAAGCATGAAGTTCTTTGCAACACTCTGCTATGTGTTATATATTTTATATTTCTTATTTTACATCTTTAAGACAACCATGCGAGTGGATAGTACTTTTATGTTTATTTTAGAAATGAAGAAACAGGGTCTCCAAAGGATAAGTAATTGTCAAAACTAAAATGCACACCAAAGGATGGCTTATTCCAAACTCTGAGATCTTGCCAATACTCCGGTAACCTTCTAATCAAATAAGAAAAAAAGTAAACATAATAAAAAATATTAAAAAAATTTTAAATTTGCTCCTCCAAACCAAGATATACATTAGATTATTTAAAAGATATATTGGATTTATCTTCCTACTACCTAGATGTCAGCTGAAGTCATTCTGTTCTTTGGGCTTTAAATGAATTTGACTGTATTCCTCATCCCTGTGAATTTCACACCTTCCTGGATTTCGAGGGGCTTATCTTTCGCTGACTCACTCTGACTCCAAGCTACAGCTTCTTCTGAAACAGTCATTTCTGGAGCTTTCCCTTTCATTTCTCTTCCCACTCCCACCCCCCTTCCAGCAGTGTCTGCTATTGGAATAAAGAAGGAATAAAGAAAAAAGTTCACTGGCTCAAGTCAATTTTGACTTAAATAACATTTTATTCTTTTTATGTGAAACTTGAGCAGAAAAATCCCTGAATAGTTCTTGTCACTAACCATCTTTCTACTACAATGAAAGCTCCTTATTAGAGGTTCTTCCTTAGGAATGTTTTTGATTTTATTTATTCATTTAAATTTTAGTTAGCACACAGTGCAATACTGGTTTCAGGAGTAGAATCCCGTGCGTCATCACTTACATACAACACCCGGTTCTCATCCTTAATACCCATCACCTATCTAGCCCATCCCTCACCCACCTCCCTCCGTCAACCCTCAGTTCATTCTCTATCATTAAGAGTCTCTTGTGGTTTATTTCAATTCTTAATAAGGTGAAGTGAACTAAGGGTGCAGCTGAGGGCTCGGTACGAATCCCTGGGAATCTGTAGAGAGTGTGTGTTCAAGAGAAGGAAGACACTGAGGGTCTGGGATTTTATCATCTTTACTTTTCAGTTGAGAGCACAGGGGATCAGCGTGGGCTCTGGTTTGCTCTAGTTCAATGGCTACTTAAATAGATAGGACTTTTTTTCCTGGACTCCGCATTGCTACCATTGATATCTCTCTACTGACCCTTGATTGTGTCTTTTTCAGACCTCCTTGAGGTGACAGTTGGAGCTTCCAGCCCCATTTCCCCCCCTACCCCCCCAAGTTCATCTAGCCCCAGGGGCAGAAGCAATGGATGAGGCCATCACCCTGGGAATATGTTTCACCTTAAAGGCAATGCTACTAGTCTGTCATATATTTAATGAGGCCCTCCTCCTCCTTCTCCAGCATTCGCAGTCATGGGCAGCCTCTTAGCCTGTCACATTTTAGGTTCTCCAGGATCTATTAATTATAAGGAGATATAGATTCTGATGAATTTGGCCTTGGGTAACCTACTTTATAAAATAAGAATGAGAATATCAATATTTACAAGAATCTGATGTCAGATTCTTGTAAAATACTTGCTCAATTATGGAAGAAAATTGCCAGGAAATAAGAGAGGAGAATATGTTGTTACTTGGGTACAAAACAATGACAACAAAGGCCATGAAGACAATGAAACTAAGTCCCAGAAGACACTTTGCTGCTGGCTTCCCATCTCCTACACACACGCCAAACTACAAGGACCAAACATTTGAATGAAATGAGTCCCTGACTCATTCACCAAAGGGAGATTCAGGATAATTAGCAGCAATCTAGTCTCACTCCTTGAATGTTTCTAACTGTTCAGCCTGTTACTTTTGTATCTTCACGAGTAATGAATGGCTGCATCTTGTCATTGTCACAAGAGAAAAGTAAAGGTGTGCATTATAGAAAGGACCAAGAGATTATTGTGACTTACAAAAAATCCCTGAGGGTCAAGGAATGGACTTTTAAAAATGTGGAGTGAATACATTTTCAAGATTTCTCAGTCTTAAATGGTAGTCTGAATTTAAAAACACAAACAAAACCCATTAAAACCTTGGTGGTTCCAATTTAGCTTATATTGAAAAAGGAGATGGAAGAAAAGAGAGGAGATAATGAAAAGCTAGCATAAAAAAATTGAAGAACAGCCAGATAACTTTCCTGTATGATTTTTAAATTGCCTGGGGAATTAATTTAATTTGCACCAGTCTATACTCCATGAAGCAGGTTTGTCCAATCATACATTTTCTTCCATGTTGCCATGGAGATTGTCCACTCAGGATATTGGTAGTTAACAAGAGTGTGATACTTTCTGATTTCTATGTTGCTCAAGGTACATTTCAGTTCTATAATTTTGAGCCATCAAATTCAATTGGATTTCATAATCTTCAAAAGGTAATACTTTGTCTTTCAGTATTCACGGGGTAAGAAGTAGGTACCTAAATAAGTGGAAGTCCATAAATGAAAATGATTAATATTGTTAAAATATATAGTGGTTTTCTCATGGTGGCATATAGGTTTACAAAGCATAACCAGGTAGAACTGGAAGCGATAGTTCTTTCTAAATAATATAACTTAACAATTGGAGGTTTTCAAGTTAGTAAAGACAACAAATTCTGTGATACATCCAGCAACTTAGCTCAGGCTGGTTGTAGGCTGGAAGTTCTGAGTTTTCAGACTCCAGTGTCACACACTGTCTGTAGGCAATATGGGTTTTCTGACATCTTCTCTTTCCTGGAAGGAGATGCGATGTGCTATCATGAGAAAGACTTGTGCTTTGAAATCACAAAGATCGATAAGGGTTGGGGATGGCTTTGCAACACTAATGCTGTGGTTTTGGTCAAGACGCTTAAGCTGAGATTAGTTTTTCCCTTTATAAAGTGAAGATAATGATATTTTCCTAGTAAAACATGTGAAGATATTTGGCTTATTCAGATACACACTAATTAGCCTCGTGAACTCTGAACAACAATGTATTATACCTGCAAGACCAGAGAATTCATTTCAACTCCTATTGGCACTCAGGAATTGCTAACTATATTAATCAGCTATGTTGCAGTAACAAATAACCCCAAATTTCAGTGGATTAAGACAACAAACACTTATTCTAGTCTCTGTTATATGTGAAGAGCTACGAGTTAGATGACTCTGCATCTATGTAGGACCTGTCTTATTCATAGCAGAGAGAGAGAGAGAGAGAGCAAGAGAGAGATTGAGAGACATGGAGGAAACACATGATGCTTCTTTAAGCATCTGTGGGAACTTGGCAGACCGATATTCCATTGGCCAAAGTCAGTCACGTGACCAACCCTGCCATTAATGGGGAAGGGAGGTGTACTTCTTCCCCCAAGGCACTAAATCTTAAGGCAATGAATGAGTACATTTAATTCTCTTACAGGAAGAGGGAGTGAATAGTCAGGAACAATAATATAATCTACCATAATAACTATTGCTATTGTCAGAGAGGATGCATTGGATGGTCAGTAAAAGCATAAGACTCTGAGCCTGGGTTTTATCCTACCTCCAGTGTTACTTGCTAGAAGAGCTTAAGCAAGTTACTTTACCTTTCTGTGCTTGTTTGCACAATTGGAAAATTGGGATAATATTATCTACCACCTCTCACAGGATTAATAAGAAAATGAAATGAGGTTGTGTGTGTATATATATTTACTTGGAACAAAAGTTGACACATATAGTGAGTACTTATGTGTTAGCTATTATCATCACTGGTTATATTGAAAGGATAGTAAATTTGTAGTGGTATTCCCTGTAGAAAACACAAATCAAATTAAAATAGCTGTGGTGGGGGATGTATATAAATTTCCCACATCTCTCAATCAACTGACCTTCTCTACAAAATTCAATATCACTTTCTTCTTTTGTCCTACAGTCATCAGTCTTCGGAGAGGGACTGGAAGATAGGGTAAGGAGAAAGATATGACAGCTCACATTATGGCATAAGCCACTAACTTTGTTTCTTTTTTTTGAGACCTTTGATGATATTCCCTATTTCAACAGCTTTCAGGCAAAGCAATTTGTCTTTCTGGAATATTTTTCTATGTTTTCAAAGAATCAAATTCAGAAAGATGTTGGTTTCTGATAATGAACATTAGTCTTTCTCTCCCCCATGGCTTGTTTCCTTAGACAATGAGCATTGCATTCTTGTACTGCTTAATACTCTTTTTTGAGGAATAATCAGATAGACAAATTGCCCAAATATCACTCTAACAGTAATAATGCACATGGCCTCATTGCCATAACAATGATGGTTCTATAATGCAAACTGTGTGTGGTTTATACCTCTCCCTATATCACAGATTCTGCTTGAAAACTTAGCCTGGATTTCCTTTGAATAGCTCCTCTGAAATTTACTAGATAAGGAGAGATAGCTGTAAACTGAGATATTCATGCAAATAAATGTTTAAATGAAAACGATCTTTCCTACCATAAGGCAAGCAGCCTAGTGAAAAACTAGCTCAAATCCCATAACTGCTCATTTCAGACACTGCAAAAGCATGGCTGAGTGAGAAAAGATCCACTTACACAATTACTTTTCTAAAAAATTTTTACTTTCTCCTCCTTCCCATGAAACATGCCAAATTACACCTTTATATCTCATCTTCTACTCATCAGAAATATTATGCAACATTCTTCCTACGCCTGGTGGCACGTGATTCAGGTGACTGGAGAACAATTTATAAATTTGCTAAAAAACCGGTCCAAGGCACCAGGCTTGGATTAGAGGTCTGGTCTGGGACCTGCTTTCTGCAGGCTGCCCACAAAATAAGTGAAGTAGCGTCTGTGACTTTTGTTGAACTGAGGCAAGGAAGTGAGTCAACAGGTGAATGACTTCAACCACGGAGGAATCAGGGACTGCTGTTTTTGAGCTGGTGAAGATGGTTGGGACCACCAGGAAAAGAAAGAGAAGGCAACCATGCACTCTTTTCTCAATGTAGATTTCCCACTTTCAGTGGACCTGAGCTCCCTGGAGAAGAAACACTTTAACTCTCGAAGGATGTTTGAGTTTTAATTATGATGCTTAACTAGACCTAGAAACAATACCTTGTTTTCTATTTAGGCCTGTACAGGGACCACTAATAGTTTACAGGCTTTCATCCAAACTGTTTTTCTTACTAGTGATAAGCCTCCTAACTTTGAGCTGATCAGATAGATGCCCAGTAGTGACCACATTCCCCAGCTCTCATTGCAGTTCAGTGTGGCCATTTAACTAAGTTTGGACAAATGAGTATGGGCACAAGTGCTCTCTGCAGCTTCTAGGTCACTGCCTTAAAAACAGTCTTTTTTATTTAAATCTTCTTTACCCTATGCATGGGTAATGGCAACTAATGAAACAATTTGGATAGAAGAGCTGTGCCACCAGCATTAGACTGCTTAGCTCTGGGATAGTTTAAGAAAAATGAACCGTATTTATTTAAGACATTGTATATCTCAGTATCTTTGCTGTAAAGCTTAACCTGTACCCTGCTTACTATAGAAATTAGCATCCAAAACTGTGTTGCTATCATAACAAAACCCTAAAATATGTGTCCTTTCTTAGTGGTCAGGTAGAAGGTGACCAAGAAACATGTTAAGGCTGGAAGCCTCATGACCCTCCTGTAATGCTTTGGAAACATGTTCGGTAAAACTGTCACCTGCAGTGACATGGAGGGAAGACCATTTAACTTCAGGGAAGTGATTAGAAAGAGGTAGGCTCTGTGTCTTGACTGCTTCTTGCTGCTTTTACCAAGGATTTCAGAAGAAAGAAAGGAGCCCAGGTGAGAATTCACCAATTTGTTAGTGAAGATGAAAGGAAACGAACGTGTGCTAAAGAAGCTTTCTCAGCCTTTTGTCTGTCCTCCAGATTAAAGGTCTAGAAATTTGGGCCTGCAAGATTGGAAAAGTCAACTTTATCTGTACCTGAAAGACCAGGAGAGAAGATTCATTCACAGCCTTTTTTGAGGGTGTCCCACTGAAACTGTTCAGCTAGAGGGAGGTAGTTATGGCCTCCGGAATCAGGACTTCCTGTAGTTGCTGAAATAAGGGAGAGGAAGATAGGCTGAGCTAGAACTTAACACAGAAGGGGGAGGGGCGGGTTTAGTAAGGTTTTTCAGAAGAAATTTGGGTACGACTACTTCCACAGGAAACCAGCTGATAAATACTTAATAATCACTTCTATGTTTAAAAAAGCCTTGATTTTTATTGTCTGCTGATTTTCATGGGGTAAATACTCCTGCCACAGTCTATTTTAAACTACTAATATGATGTGACAGATCGATTGTGTGGAGTTGGGAAGAGATGTACACAGTATGTTCTCGCAAGCCGGTGTGAGCCAGACCCCGCACAGCCCTGCATGGAACTGACTAGAAAACAAGAGACGGGTAGCTTTCTGAGTTTTGGGAGCAAGAAATCACAAGACTGGCTTACAAAGTCCTGTGCATTTTCTCATCCCTGAAGAATCCATAGAGCTCCCAAACTTTGTAAAAGCAGAAGATGCGTCATCTTGCAGAGCATACCCTCCAACATCTACAGATGGGGCCACAGAAAGTAATGGCTAAGGAAGACTCTTCCAGAGAGGAAAACCAGGGTCACAGACAGCAGTAGACAGGAGAGCCATTTCCAAAGAGCACAATCCAGGTTACCTACTTCCTTGACAGAGCAGGAGGTCTTCACAATTACTGCTTGGCAGAGTGTCATCGGTGCTAGGGACCCTAGAATATAAAATAAAACAAGAAACCAAAAATCAACTCCACAGTGTTCCCCATTCTTTTCTTTTCTAAATGGGAGTTCCTACTGTGCACCTGCTGTTCCTGCCCTACCATTGTCCACTGGCTATGTGGAGGCCTGGAAAATGGGGAGGTGGAAGTCACTTGTCTACTGGTGTTAAAGTCACTGGACCAATGGAAGTCACCCTCAGACCTGATGCAGATTACCCTACGTCAGCTTGAGATTCTGGGAACTGGGCCAGATGCTGTAATTGGGCAGGGTTTAGATCTATTTCCTTAGGAGAAGGAAGGGGTATTCTGTGAATTGGAAGAAGGGTGATTGATCATGGATACTTTGGTGGTGAGCAAGGCACAATGCGGAGGCATTGATAATTGTTCCTCAGCAGCCAGTCTCCCTGTCTTCCTTTTAGTAATAACTCCTCCCATCCCCCCCCCCTTGAGTTTTTAACTGCACATGAGGACAAATGTGCATGCCAATGGGCTTGCAATGCCATTTTGGACTTCGGAGAACTCTTCCCATGCTTTTGTGATTTAAATCTGAGAAAGGACCCATCCTGAAAGAGATTAACAATCCTCTTCTTAATCAATCAAATGATCCCTTCAAAATCTTGCCTTATTGAGGCAAAATACATTAGGTCTACCCTTTCACTTTTAACTCACTGAACTTGGTTTTGAGTACTGTGGCTCTCTTTTGCCTGACAAGAAATAAATTCAGCTTAGCTTTTTTTAGCTCTGGTGGTTGTATTTTTATCCGCCATCCTGAAAGATAAGCTGCTTGCCATGAATCTTCCCTGTCTTCCTCTGCTTGATGGGAAATGGCTTCTTTTTGAAGAACCTTGGAGTCCGTGAGTTGAGGATGGCATATCTATCCTGCGAGCTTTGAGCTGTTCCCCTCTTCATTGTCTTGAACAAGAAATATAACCTTTCCATTGAAACCACTCTATTTTGGTCACTTTTTTATACGAGTGGAGGCTGTACTATAACTAGTTCTCCACATGGAAGTCCAAGTCTTTCAACATACTGTTTACAGATGTAAAGTCAGCACTGTGGCTTACATACTGTATGTTCTCAGAGTTTGCTATTATTCACAATAAATATGCCTGTTGACCAACTGAATGGGGAACAGACACTTAAAATCTGTGTTACCATTAAAGATTTATTTGGGAGGGTGGGAGGAATTTCTGAACAGCATCTGCATCATTTAACAAAAAGCAGAAGCAACAAATAGAAAAGCATCAGCCATGAACCACTAACATTGTTTTCAGCATGCACTATGATTGATGCTTTATAAATATAACAAGAGATATGACCTCTTCTTAGCAGGCTCCTAACCTAAATGAGATGATCAGTAGTGTTGCAAACCAAGGATAAAATGTGGGCAAGTCTGACAGCAGGGTGTTGTTTGTTCTTCTTCTTCTTCTTCTTCTTCTTCTTCTTCTTCTTCTTCTTCTTTTTTTTTTTTTTTTTTGCAGATGTTTTCTCCAAGTCTATAGCTAATCTTTTCATCCTCTTCATTTGAGTCTTTCACAAAGGATGTTTTTAGTCTCAATATAATCCAATTTATCTTTTTTTTCTTTTATGAATTATAGCCTTGGTATTAACTCTAAAACCCCTTAATCCAGCCCCAGACAGTACCTTTTAATGTTTTTTGTTGTTGTTGTTTTGTTTGTTTGTTTGTTTTTTTACTTGCTGTTAAAATTTTAAAATAGACTTACGTGGTCAAATCTGTTGATCTTTTCATTTATGATTTCTGGGTTTATGTGTACCTTAGAAAAGCCTTCTCCACCCCAAAATTATAAAATTAACCTGTGTACTATTTTAGACAGAAGTCTTTCTTTACTAATTTGTTTTTAATTTATAAAAGTAACACATGCCCATTAAAGAATTTCAAGTGCAGAAAGGTAAAGTTCAAAGAAAAAGTGCACTTTACCACTGCTCATTTTATTTCCTGAGGTACCCGTTAATTTTTTCTTGTGCATCTTCCTAGAATTTCTCTAGACATATAAAAGCACACATACACAACTATCTTTCTTTAAACCCAAAGGGGATTATACTGTATGTACTGTTTTGTAACACTTAATATTTTCTACTTGACATATCTCTTGGTAGCAGTACATCAAGATCATTCTCATTATTTTTGACAGCTGCAGGGATAAACCATAATTTATATAATCTTTCTCCTAATAATAGACAATTGTTTATAGGAGTTTTATTTACTATGCTAAATAATGTTGCAATAAATTTTCTTGTACATATAATTGTACAAGTATTTATTAAGAATAAATTCCTGTATGTAAAATTCTTAAATCACAGGGTATGTGCTTTGACAATTTTGATAGTATTGGCAAACTGTCCTTTAAAAATGGAGCATCAAAATATGCTCCTGCTAATGATGTATCGAAGTGCCAATTTCCCAATATCCTCACCTACTCTGGAAATTAATCAATTTTTTATTCTTCATCTATCTGAAAAGTAAAAAATGCTCTCAGGTTTTTCTGAATTCTAAATAGATTTAAGAGATTGTGTGTGTGTGTGTGTGTGCGTGTGTGTGTGATTGTTAAGGAACACAGTTTTATATGTAACTCTATAAAATTCAAATTCTTTGGAATGTGTGCTGGTGGAGGTTTTATAAAATAAAAGAAACGATGTACTTCTAAAGCCGACAGAGATGAGTTTTACACTCTGGAGAGTCAGCAACTTTCTGCTTTGTTGTGCTATGAGGGAGCCAATGAGATTTGTCAAAACATCATCAGTAGGAAATATCCCATCCACCATATAGTTCCAGAAGTCTGACTGTATCATCTAGTAGTTGTAGAGTGAGGGAAGATTATCTATAAACAGAGGAATATCTGATAAATAGTTTCTTCTTAATTTATCTCAGGGTTTAATCATCCATTCATCCATCCACTCATTTGTTTGCTTAACTACTATTTATTTACCATCTAACTGGCATAAGCCTAGGGCACCAGGGATAGGAGGACTGTGTCTACTGACCCACAATCTGAAATGTGGGTGGGGAGGGAAAAGAGTAAACAAAGCCTTGCCATCCAGGAAGAGCCTCCAAAGACTCCTGGACAGGAAGTCAGGCCAAGACAGAGGAGGACATGCTTAAACCCCATCCTGATGAGCATATGATTAGATACAAAGGGCAATTCTACTTATTGAACACTTCAGAAGCTGGATCGAAAACTTAATTAAAATTCAAATTAAGAGCTGAATCAAAACAATTTCCATTGATGATCTGTGGTGGGAATCAATCACTACGTCAGAAGATAGGCCTAAAAACAAACAAAATTAGCAGCTCATCTTGTATGGTGTTCAAAGAGAATTAATCAGTCATACCCCAGTCAAGAAAGTTGCCTAACAAGCAATGATCACCTACTCAGCCATCAGCAAACACAGTGCAAGCTGGCGGGGGTGAGGGGTGGGGGGGTGGGGGGGGGGAAGGCAGGTGGACGGGGATTTTATAAGCAGACAGATAGTGTGAGGTGGATTTTCACTACAATTTGTAAGGAAGGTCCTTATAAATAAGCATTTTCTAGTTTTATTTAAAAAAAAATTTTTTTTAACGTTTTATTTATTTTTGAGACAGAGCATGAATGGGGGAGGGGCAGAGAGAGAGGGAGACACAGAATCCGGGAGGGGCAGAGAGAGAGGGAGACACAGAATCAGAAGCAGGCTCCAGGCTCTGAGCCATCAGCCCAGAGCCGACGCGGGGCTCGAACTCACGGACCACGAGATCGTGACCTGAGCCGAAGTCGGACGCCCAACCGACTGAGCCACCCAGGCGCCCCGCATTTTCTAGTTTTAAAAAGACTGGTTATAATGAAGCCTAAGTGTAGACTTGAAAAAATCAAACTGCTGTACTCCATATATCTTTATTCCTCTTACCTCACCACCTTACATTTTCTAAGGAGGATGATAAAGCGATATATTACCCAGTCTTTTACAGATTTATATTATCACTGTTCGGTCCTTGTATGTGAAAACACGTCTCTAAGTAAAAGACATAATATGATATCCCACCAACAATAGCACATTGGTGTAGGAGCAAAATCAACTGTTAGAGTTAGAAATGGGATAAGTATTGCCCAAGTTAGAGGATCCAGTTTCTATTCATGTCATGGTATAGAACTTCTTCAGTAGAATATCTTTCTGAAATGCGTCTTTTTAATAATGGGCAGGGGGTTCTGTGAATAATAGAGGATTAAAAGAAACATTTACTAGTCTGGACTTAGAAAAATTAAACCCCACACCTATGAAATCTTTGAATTCCTCTTTCAAGTCATTACCAATAAGAAGTTCCGTTAGCTATTTCATTAGCATCATATCCAGGCATCTCACCACCATCTACCAAAATAAATAAATAAATAAATAAATAAATAAATAAATAAATAATATTAATTAATTAAAATAAAATAAAATAGAAAGAAATACATTTCCTGTGAGTTACATAAAGTTTGATCTATATTTTTATTTATTTAAATTTTTAAAAAACCTTGTTTTTTTGGTGGGTGCTCTGTTTCTGCACACTTAAACTGAGCTGCCCCCATTTGGTACTTTATTAAGTTAGGGCTGAGGTCCATGTTTTAGATTTACACCCTAGGACCATGTTCTGCATCATTGGGATCTTTCTGTCCTGTCTGGCCCCACCAGCTTTCTGCCTTGCATACTCTTACTCTGACAAACTCATCCATGCAGATGTGATCTCGATGGGCAACATAGTCAAGGGGCATTCCGGAGGCAATATCATGATCCAAAGGAACTCATGACAGGTGACTAGAAGATATTTGAGTGTAACCTCCATTTTTAATACTGTTACATTATGCTACACAGTCAGCTGGTGGGTTAAGTACTATGAAGCGTGGGTCTTCATCTTCATTCTTCCTTCCATACACTGCCTGGCTCTCCAGTGCCATTTTGCATGGGCAGCATCCTTTCCTCTTATCACACCAAATCTCTTTCAGGGTATACCATGCAGCCTCTGGCTTTGGAGGCTTCCCCCAAGCTCTTCCCTCTCTGAAGTGGTGTTCTGGTCCTATTCATAGAGTTACCTCCTATTCATCCTTTAAAACTTGGCCAAAGAGTCACTCCTCTAGGAAACCTGCTAGAGTTTTTGCCTTCGTTGCCCGTAAATTTTTTAGATGATTTTCCTCTTTGCTTCCTTAGCATCTTATGCATGCTCCTCTCAGAACACTTGTCAAAGACCATGCCTGTAATTTTGTTCATCCAGCACAGAGAAACCTCTGATTAAAAGCAATTATTGATATTATTGTTATTATCACACTACAATCCCCAGTCTCCAATAAAGCCCCTGGCATATACTTGGAATTTGATAAATATTTGTAGAATGAATCCCAGACTCGCACTGGGAACTATACTTGCCTTTTGTGCTGCTTCCTTTGGATTATCTTAGAGGGAAGTGATCCCCTTCTTCCTAGTGCTTGTAATACTCTCCGCCATTTATACAGAATTTTCATTGCATTCCCTGATTTATGCAGATGTCTCCTTCTGCAGAATATAATTCTTTGAGGGAAACTTTGTGTCTTCTCCAGAGCCTAATACAAGTCACTGAAGAAAGTAGCTATTCAAAAAAATTTTTTTGAACGCATAAAAAGTAGGTAACAAGCAGGATCACCTTGGTTGATTTCCTAGAATTACTGTATATTTTTGCTGAATTAAACACAGAAGAGGGGATGAATAAAGATACTCAAGTAACTCTGAATGTCCTATGCAATTCTAGCTCCTCAAGAAAGACCATTGAATAATACTAAAACATTTGCTGAAAACATGATGGTAGAGTTTGTAGCAATGTTCTTCAGTGCAGGAAACAAAAGAAATGATGTTAGGCTTCTACCTACACATCTACTACCAGCGCAGTTAATAATGAAAGAGCTCCAAAGCTACATTGGATAGAATTGGAAAAGATTCCTTCATTGGTCAGTGATGTCTGCCATGAGAGTGGGGATGGCATGCCCATGCATTTACCATTTTAGGACTATGCCATCTACCCAGTCAGTTGAATAGCAAGAACTGAAAATTAATTTCTAATTCCTGCAGTTAAGACTATGGCATTTAGGATTTTGTTCACTTGGGTTCTGCAATAAGATATACTATAAACTCGTTTTGGAGTTGTTACAAAACCTGAGTGAACGAGGTAGGGTTTTTCGTTTTTTTTTTTTTTTTTTTTTTTTTTTTTTTGTTCTTTCATGCTTATTCCTAAGATCTACGTTTTGAAGTCATTTGTTGCCCCTTTAAATAGATAGAGCCTAATTTCTCCCATTGCCCTTGAGGATGGCTTCCAAAGAATAGCATACACAGAGGGAAATATATATATAACTCTCCAGTGGAGGAAACTGGCAAGCCCTTCCTAACCAACTGCTCAGGGTCAACATCCCCCATGATAAATCATATTGATGGCATGTACTCTTTGATACATGATAAGGGCACTTTGTGTCTGTGGTATTCCTCCATGAATCCTAAAACTCCGAGTTTAATCATGAGAAACCATCAGCCAAACCCAAATTAAGGGGACATTCTACAACTTATCTGACCAATACTTCTCAAAACTGTCAAAGTCACACAAAACAAGGAAAGACTGAGAAACTGTCCACACCAAGATGAGCCTAAGGTGACACCACAATTAAATGCAGTGTGGCATCCTGAAAGAGAAAAAGAATGTCACAGGAAAACCAGGGAAATAAAATAAAGCCTGAAGTTTAGTTAATAGCAATGTACTACGTTGGCTTCTTGGCTTTGGAAAATTTACTGTGACAATGTAAGATGTTAACAATATGGCAAGCTTGGTGACAGATACCCCAAGTGAGGAACTTTTTGTTATCTTTGCAACTTTGCTATGAATCTATAATCATTCTACAATAAAAATTTTATGAAAACCCAAACAACTACACAAAATTTGTTAATGAGCTGTGTGTATTCTTTTATGGTGTATGTGCCTATGTGCGTGTGCACTAAAAATTTGTTCAAATACTATAGATCTGAAATCTAGCCTTCAGAATATTTCACCTGAGGGGAAATGTTCAGGTGGATGCCACTGGTGACCTGTTTAGTTAATATTTATCATTCTACTTTTGAGTCTTCCTTACCTCACAGTAGTTAGAATTTTTCTTCCTCTTTTTCTCTTTATAAATGAAGTACCAGAAGAGTCAGTATTTTCCTCGTACTTCCTCTACTTTCAAATACTAATTCCACTATCTTCTATCAAGAATCTATCCTTTTTGATGTCTTCCTGCATTTTCATGTGCTATTCCGGACTACTTTACTTTCTGTTTTCTTCCAATTTACTCGCAGAACTCAGACACACGTTTATCATTCATGACATCAGTTGTGAATCTTAATCTTTAAACCAAATAAAAGATTTGGCTTAACAATAGATATGTAAATTCAGCCCGTTTGTCTTTTATTTTCTTGCTGATATTAGTCAGTACACATTCATAATATTGAAGTTTAAATTACTTTTCCTGACTAGAACAATATATTCCCTCTGATTTATAGTCAGAGGGAATCATGCGAGGGTCTACTGCTAATGTGAAAAAAAGGATAACATGAGAGCCACATTTGATGATGCTTATCAAGGTCCGTTTCATTCCATAGTTAAGTGTCCTGTGGCCCTGAAGACTGGCAGTACGGGGTCTACAACCTGGGAGGACATTTTGCTCTTCAACAGCTGTAAAATTAACTTAAAATTTATAGTTCTGGCAAATACTTCTGGCTTTTTATGTGTTAGTTATTAACTAAGAATATTTCACTGGGGAGATTTATTTGACTAAAATGCATTGAAATTACTTGCATCAATGAACTATATTATAGGTGAAGCACGGTATAAATTATGTAGGAGGGGATTCAAAAATAACAAGGCGACAAAACTTAGAAAAACCAGTCACGCCATCTCTTCCCTTGATTTGATTTTAGCTTAGTTTCACTCTAGGGCCAGAACTAAAAAATGGTTCTGGTAGAAAGTTAAAATGAAAATCCAAACGGAGGATTTTTACAACGACAGAGGCACTTGTATCAGGCTAAGCCTTCCACTGAGAACAACTATCAGAGTTGAATTAAAGCACAAAACAAAGGAAATGTTGACGTCTAGAAGTGGCCAGACTGTGACCAGAAGTATGGGGCCAAGATTCAATGGAGAAAGAACATATATCATAAGCCCTCAATTTGTCATGATTTTAACCCCTCAGAGCATTTGCCTCTATGCAATATGAGGCTTAGAAGCTAAGAAAGGGTGGTATCCTAGAGCTGGGGCAGTCTTATGGATGGGGGAGACAAAACTGGGAGAGCAGGATGACCAAGGCAATCCCAAAAAAGTGAGCCTGAGAGTTTGTATGCAGTTTCCCCATGAGGCATCTATTAGTTACAAAGGGCTGCATGTGTGGGACCGGAAGCTTAGAAACCAAGCAGAGGCTAAGAGTCATACACCTAAGGAGAAGAGACTTCTCTTAGCTGGTATTGGATTTACCCTATTGTTACAAACATATGTAAGAGATGCACAAAATACCTAGAATAACAATTTGCGGCTATTGGACAGCAACCAGCACACAGAGCTTTAATCCTTGAGAGAAGGAAAGCATAAGACGTGATCCCCACATTCCTGGTGCTTTCTCTCTGATGGCAAGTTTCCCATTTTCAGAGCAAGAAAATGGAGCCTAAGCAAAGAATTGTGATCTTGCTACATGATGGAGACAGAGATAGAAATTTTAGGCAGCCGAGGTGTCTGGGACTTGGGAGCATGGTCCCAGAGAAAAGGCAACCAAATTATTAGGGAGAAAAGTCCCCCAAATCTGAGTAAATAATTCTCTTGAAACCTTGGCCTACTCCTAAACTACGGGCACAGTGTGCTGCTCCTAGAGGCTTAGCGGAGAATAGTTGTGAGGCTTAGGTCTGAGCAAATATTTCAGAGGCTTCACAGGGCTGGAGAGACAGTTTGGAGTCGAAATCCAGGAAGAGTGGAGAAATCCTGGAAACACCTTGGACTTCAGTTGACACAACACAAAGGCCACATGTTAGGAGTAAGGACAATGCCCAATGAATGTGGGCAAAACTAAAACCTAAGACCCACACTTACACAACCTAAAAGAGGTCAAGGTGATTTATTTGTAATTTTACTGTCCACCAGAACAAATTTAACATTCTTGAGATGGAGAAAATGTAATTCAAAGCATGTACCATGCCTAAACAAATTGCTGACATGCAAAAAAGCATGCAAGGTGATCAATAATTTGGAGAAAAGATAGAGTCAGACCCCGGAGATAAACCAGACGTTGGAGTTCACATTTAAATATGTTAGAATAACCACAATTATTATATTAAAACATAGAAGATGAAAAATACATGAAAATATGGAGAATATTAACAGATATTCAACATCTATAAAAAAAGAGTCAAATGGACCTTTCAGAACTGCAAAGCACAGTATCTGAAATCAGAACTGATCAAATGAGTTTAAAGTAGACTGGATATAACATAAGACAAGACTCGTAGACTCAAAGACATGCCAAGAGGAAATATTCAGTTTGCAAGACAATGTAAGAAATAATAATAAAATAGAACATGAAATGAGAGAACACAATCAAAAGGCCTACACAGCAATTGATAGTTCCCCAAAGAGGAGGGAGACAAAATGGAACGGAAACAATACTTGAAGAGATATTGACCAAGAACTTCCCAAATCTGATTAAGAAGATTTTACTCCACTAATTCAAGAACCTGAGTAAATGCGAAGAAAAACAAACAACAACAAACAACAAAGAAAACCACACCTGGCAAACTAGAGTCAAACTGCTAAAATTCAAAGACAAAGAGAAAAATCTTTTTTTTAATCCAAGTATAATTAACATATAGGTGTTATATTAGTTTTAGGTGTACAATATGATTCGACAATTCTATACATTTCTCAGTGCTCATGATGATAAGTGTACTTTTAATCCCCTTCACCTAGTTCATGCTACCCACCCACCCAGCAACTACCAGTTTGTTCTCTGTATTTAGGAGTCTGTTTTTTTGTCTCTTTTTTCTTTGTTCATTTGTTTTGTTTCTTTTTTAAAAAAACTTCTTTAATGTTTATTTATTTTTGAGAAAGACAGAGACAGAATGTGAGTGGGTTAGGGGCAGAGAGAGAGGGAGACACAGAAGCAGAAGCAGGCTCCAGGCTCTGAGCTGTCAGCACAGAGCCCAACGCGGGGCTCGAACTCACGAGCTGTGAGATCATGACCTAGCTGAAGTCGGACGCTCAACCGACTGAGCCACCCAGGCACCCCCATTTGTTTTGTTTCTTAAATCCCATATATGAGTGAGGTAATATATGGTATTTATCTTTGTCTAACTTATTCCATTTAGCATTATAATTTCTAGATCTATATGTGTTGTTGCAAATGGCAAAATCTTATTCCCTTTTATGGCAGAGTAATACCTCACTGTGTACATGTATGTGTATGTGTATCACTTTTTCTTCATGCATTCATCTATTGATGAACACTTAGGTTGTTTCTGACCTTGGCTATTGTAAATAATGTAAATAAACATAGAGGTGTATATATCTTTTTGAATTAGTACTTTCATTTTCTTTGGGTAAATATCCATAGTAGAATTACTAGATCATATGGTAATTCTATTTTTAATTTTTTGAGAAACCTCTATACTGTTTTTCATGATGGCTGCACCAGCTTGCATTTCCACCAACAGTGCATGAGGTTTCCTTTTTCTCCACATCCTTGTCGACACTTGTTATTTATTTTTCTTTCGTCCTTCCTTCCTTCCTTCCTTCCTTCCTTCCTTCCCTCCCTCCCTCCCTCCCTCCCTCCCTTCCTTCCTTTTTAGGCCACCCTGACAGATGTGAGGTGATATTTCATTGTGGTTTTGATTTGCATTTCCCTGATGATTAGTGATGGTGAGCATCTTTCCCTGATGATTAGTGATGGTGAGCATTTTTCATGTGTCTATTGGCCATTTGTATGTCTTCTTTGGCAAAATGTCTATTGATGTCCTCTGCCCATTTCTAATTGGATTATTTGTTTTTTTGTGTGTTGAGTTGTATAATTTCGTTACATATTTTGGATATTAACTCCTTATCAGATATATTATTTGCAAAAGAGTAAAACTGGACTACTTTCTCACACCATGTACAAAAATTAACTCAAAATGGATTAAAGGCCTAAATGTGAGACCTGAAAACATAAAATTCCTAGGAGAAAACACAGGCAGTAATTTCTTTGACATTGACCGTAGAAATGTTTTTCTAGATATGTTTCCTTTGACAAGAAAAACAAAAGCAAAATTAAACTACTGGGATTACACCAAATAAAAAAGGTTTGCACACTAAAGGACACTATCAACAAAACAAAAAGGTAATCTATTGAATGAAGAAATTTGCAAATGATGTATCTGAAAAGAAAACCTTAAAAGCAGCCAGAGAGAAAAAAAATACATTAGAATTAATAGCTGAATTCCTAATGGAAATAATGGAAACCAGAAAACAATAGAATGACATCTGTAAGTGCTAGAAAAATCAACCTCCACTGCCATACCTAGCAAAATATTACTGAAAAAATGAAAGCAAAATACACACAATTTCAGACAAATTGAAGCTGGAAGACTGTCAGCAGCAGACCCACAGTTCCAGAAACAGAATTCTTCCTACTCAAGGAAAATGATCCCAGATGGAAGCATGGGAGTATAGGAAGGAATGAAGTATATGATAAAAGGTAATATGTGAGTAATTATAATGAATATTGACTGACTGAAACAATAAAGTCTTTTGCAATTTATAACATCAATACAAGTAAAATATTTGACAGCAATGGCACAAAGAACATAAGAGAAAAATGGATGTAAGCTCTCTACATGTCTTGTGTTGTTTGGGCAGTAGGTAAGGTAACAACTTAAAGTATGTTATAATAGGTTAAGGAGGCGTATTATAATTTTTAGTGTGACCCCTATGAGAATGACATTACAAAGTATGACAAAGTGGCTAATAAGTGAGACATGAGACACAACAGAATATTAAAAAGACTTGATTAATACAGAGAATGCAGAAAGGAGGACTAAAGAAACAAAGAGCAGATGGAACAGAGGGAAAATGTCAAAATAACCGACAGTAACCTCAACTATATTAGTAACAAAGCTAAATGCATATGAACTAAAACACACCAATTAAAAATGAAAATTATCATATTTGAGTAAAAGAAAGGAACAGAAAAGAAAAAAAACATTTAGTTTACAAGAACCACATATGAAATCAAGACATAGGTTGAGTTTAAAAGCATGGAAAAACATATACCACACTAACCAGAAGAAATCTGGTATGTTTATATCTATATCAAAGTAGACTTTAAGGCAGAGCAATATAGGAGATAATGAAATATATTTCATGGTGATAAAGGGTTGACTCAACAGGAAAGTGGAACAATGTTAAGTGTAAATGCACCTAATAACATAGCTTCAAAATCTATAAAGAATTACCCAAAAGAGAGGTAACTCTATAATTGTAGTTGCAGGTTTTTAATACGTTTCTCTCTCACTGATGGAATATACAGACAGAAAATCAGTAAGGATATAGAAGATATGGGCAATATAATTAATAGACTTGATCAAATCAAAATACATAAAATGGTATAACCAACGCTATAGCTAAAACTTCAGTACATACATTGTTTTCAAGCGCACATGGGTTATTTAGAAAAACATCATACTCTGGGACATAGAGCAAGCCTCATCATATTTCAAATAATTTAAGTCAGCAGCATATGTTCTCTGTCAAGTTTGGAATTAAGTTATATTTTAAAACTAGGAAGTATAAAAATATCCAAATGTTGAGAAATTAAGAAACACACTTTTAAACCATTCATGGATCAACAGAATGAAAATTATAAAATAGTTTGAACTGAATAGTTTGCACACTAATGTATCAAAACTTGTAGAATGCAGCTATAGCAGTGATGGAGAGAAATTAATAGCTTTCAACGTATACAAGAAGAAAAGATAAAAGATTAAAACTAGTGATACATTATCTAACTCAAGAAATTAGAAAACAGGGGTGCCTGGGTGGCTCAGTCAGTTGAGCGTCTGACTTCAGCCCAGGTCATGATCCCGTGCTTCGTGGGTTTGAGCCCCACGTCAGGCTCTGTGCTGACAGTTCAGAGCCTGGAGCCTGATTCAGATTCTCTCTCTCTCTCTCTCTCTCTCTCTCTCTCTCTGTCTCTCTCTCTGCCCCTCCCCTGCTTGCATCTGTCTCTCTGTCTCCCAAAAATAAATATTTCAAAAAAAATTTTTGAAAGAAAACAAAGGACAAATAAGATACAATTAAGTATGGGATATAATAAATTAGAGCAGAAATAAATGAAATAGAAAACAGGCACACAACTGAGGAAACAAAGTCAAAATTTAGTTATCAGAAAATCTTATTAAGTTAATAATTGACTGATGAGAAAAAATTAATTAGCCTAATCATCAGGGGAATGTAAATCAAAATCACAATGAGATATCACCTGTCAAAATGGCTACTGTCAAAAAAGAGAAAAAATTACAAGTGGGAGGATGTGCAGAAAAGGAAGCTGTTGTACACTGGTGGTAGGAATGCAAACTGGTCCAGCCACTGTGGAAAAGTCTGAAGGTTTCTAGAACAATTAAAACTGGAACTAATCTATGGTCCAGTAATTCCACTCTTAGGTATTTATACCAAGAAAACATAAACACTAACTTGAAAAAAATATATGCACACTCATGTTCATCGCAGCTTTATTTACAATAGCCAACATATGGAAACAACCTAAATGTCCATCCATGGATGAATGGATAAATAATGGAATATTATCCAGCCATAAAAAATAATGAAGTCTTTTTATTTGTGATAACATGGATTGTTGAGGGCATTATGCTAAGGGAAATAAGTTAGACAGAGAAAGACAAGGACAATATGATCTCGATTATATGTGGAAACTAAACTTCCCAACCCTCTAAAAAACCCCAGAACTAATAGATACAGAGAACCCAGATGGGGCAAGGGTGGGGGTTGGGGAAAATGGGTGAAGATAGTCCAAAGGTAGAAACTTCCAGTTATAAAATAAATAAGTCATAGTATATAATGCACAGCATGGTAAGTATAGTTAACAACACTGTATTGTGTATTTGAAAGTTGCTAAGAGAGTAGATCTTAAAATTTCTTATCATAAGAAAAAAATTGTAACTATGTATGGTGACAGATGTTAACTATATGTACTGTGATGGGCACTTTGTAATATATACAAATATCAAATCATTATGTTGTATACCTGAAATGAATATAATATCGTATGTCAATTATATCTCAATAAAACAATATATATTTTAAAAATAATGAAAACTAGAATAGCAGGAATAAGAAGAGGCATTAGTAGAGGGCCTACAGAAGATATCAAGATAATAAGAAGATATTATAAAAGTATAGTAACAATGAATTTAAAATTTTTAGACTTAATGGAAAAATTTTTTGAAAGTCATAATTTTTCAAACCTGATAAAAGAAATAGAAAATCTTAACATTCCTATATCTATTAAAGAAACGGAATCTATAATAAAAAATCTTAAACAAACAAACAACAAACAAACAAACAAACAAACTTCAGGCCCAGATAGCTTCACTGGTGAATTTTCCAAACTTTTAAAGAAAAAAAAATATATATAACTAAATTCACAGAAATGATTCAAGGGTAAAAAAACAGAGAGAGTGTGGAGCAGGAGGCCCTCTCATAAATTGCTTGTAGGAATTTAAATTGATTTGTGTAACCACTTTGGGAAACTGTTGGTACTATCTACCAAGTCTGAACGTATGTAGGTGCCAAGACCATTTTATACCACATTTAGATATAGACTCAACAAATATGAGTACATACGTGCATCCAAAGGAATGAAGAGGAATGCTCATAGCCTCATTGTTCAGGATAGAAACAACCCAGATGTTGAGGCAGAGTCAAATGGATATATTGTGATCTAGTCACATGATGGAATACTATACAGCAATGAAAAAGAAATGACAGCTACACAGGTACACATTTCAACATGGATGAATCTCATAAACATATTGTCAGCTGAAAGAAAGGCACAGAACAGCCTAAAATTCTACAGGATTCTATTTGTTCATGTTAACACGGGCAAAAAACTAATGCTATGTGGAAGGGTGATTCCAGGAAGCATGAAGAGAGAGGCTTCCAGGCTCCTGGAAATATTCTGTTCCTTGATCTAGGATCACTTTATAAGAATTAATTACACAGATGGATCAGTTTTTAAGAATGAATCACATGGCAAATTTATGATTTATAAATTCTTTTGTTTGTATACCATACTTCAATAAGAAGTCCCTTACCATCCGTCCCCAAAGCAAAGTAGATCCTCAAAATTTAACATGAATAATCCCTATTTGAGACCATGGAAAATAACATGTATATGTCTTAGCTTCTATAAGAAGGGGTTTCTTTAAATGAATTACAAAACTGATCATGGAGCAAGATTGCAAAAATGTAGTACAACTAATGTTAAGCTACTGATTGTTTTCTCTTTCTCTCCTTTCTTTCATTTGTGGATGTGTGCTCCCATCTGTAATTAGTAAGTCCTTGGAAAGTCAGGCTAATGCCTCTTCAGATGCTAGTGACAAAACACCCAGGAGTGTACCAGACACAGAGCTGCCTGGGAGAGAAACCTCGGCCTCTAAACTGATTCTGCCTTACTCTGCGATGGCTGTGATGAATTTTTCTGCCCCAGCGTGAGGTTTAATAGATGTTTATAAAGTGTTGGGAGATGCTTGGTTATGGTGAGCTTCTGAAATGCCAAGAATTCATTAGAAAGAGCATGGGTTTTAGACATGAAGGGCTCTTGAGCCAGATAAGTATCCAAATAGGCCACTAAGGGCCAAATTTCTACCTCTATTTAATCAATTCATTGTGACATCTCAAAGGTGCAAAGACTTCATTTCACTTAGATGTGACTGTCCACTGGCAGTATATAGCAAACTCACACTCACAATAATATCAAAGCCCTCTCTTCTTCCCTGGCTATGGAATTTAAATCTGGAAGTGCAGGCCGTGGAATATGTCTCTCTAGAAACCTTTTCTGGTGACTGTTATGTGCTCCTCTGGCTAAGACTCACACTGTGACTAGAGCCTAGGGTTACGGAAGGCTGATACACTGCTCACTGGGAACACCGGAGGTATGTGGTGGGGCGGGGGGGGGGGGTGCGCATCACTGTGTCCAAGGCTTCACATCTTCAAAACACAATAGTTTCTAATAAGTAAAATGGATTGTAAATACTTTATAGACTCACAAAATGTTAGTTCTGAAAGGGATCTTCGAAACTCTCTTGTTTAAAGCTCTCATTTCATGGAGGAAACAGGCTCAGACAGTGAGCTGGGTGAGAATTTAATGCCTCAGACTTTTAGTCCTGGACATCTTGCCATGGTGATCCTGTCTACTTCCAACTCCCTCTGTCTCTCTCTCCGTTTCTCTCTCTCTTCTCTCTCCTCGCTCAGAGAGGGCAACCGCACCTTTACCCTGAGGAGGTCTTAGGCCACCACCCTTACACATGAGTGCACAGGCAACCCCCCCCCCCCACCATGCATGCTGTTCCATGAGACACAGGCTTGTGAGACACCATGCAGCTGTACGTTTATTCGGTAGCCATGGAGCCTTGAAAGTTTGCATGTACCATGGCCCCTACTCAAGGGTATCTGGAAAGGCACATTATCATCAGCAGAAAGGTGCAAAACAAATGGAAACACAGCCCAACTCCAAAACTCCAGTATCTGTGCTATTTCCTAAATAGGAAGTGATTTAACAGAAAAGCCTGGAGTGCTTCAAGGTGGAAGTGTGCTCAAGCATCAGTTCACCCTTCAAAATCCAATTTAGTAAAGAAAATACGTACGGTGTTTGCATCTCAAAAGGTGCTCATGACCAGAATGATATGTGAGCCCAGTTTCTGAAAACCTGTTTGCACACTGAACTGCCAGAAACAGAAGTCTACAGGTATGAAATTGGCTTCATAAGGTTCCTTCCTACACTTCCATCCACTTCCAGAAGCGTGACCAACCAGAGGACAGTGGGTTACAAGATGAGGAACTGAACAATTTGCCTGTTATTCTGGTGATAGTTTTTATGAGATGGGATCCCAGAGCATGCTTTACAATGTAATCTATAGTTCATTGCAGATGAACCATAAAATGCAAAAAACATTAATTTTTACAACAACTCTCATTATTTACAACATTTTCCCTGTCCTCTATTAAAAATATTTCTTTGTTGGGCGTATAGAATGTTCACAGCTGCTAGATTATTTACAGGGGGCATGATGAACAGTTATAATGTTTAGCCATTAGAAAATTAAAGCAGTTTAAAAAAGGTAAATTGTTTCTGAGCTGTTTTTACATCAAATTAAAACCAGAACAGGGGGATGAAATTTATTTACCAAAACATAATTGCCAAGTGAAATTGATCTAAAAATAGGACTTTGAAATTTTATTTTAGTCAGGGTACATAGCAAAACACCCCAGGTGGTGGTTTGAAAATGAGGAATATTTACTGGAGGGATTTCTTTGGAATGAGGAAAAGGTAGAAATGTAATGAAATGGGACCCAAGACTTATGAAATTATTGATGTGGCTCTCTGCTCATTCATTCAATCAGTGAGTATGTAAGAGGCACTATTGTGCTAGATATTAGGGATATAACTATGAAAAATAGGGTGTCTGCTCTCAAGTGGTTCATAGTCTAAACATGAGATAAGCACCTGGAAATGATGCTATCTGTAGGCCACTGCTGCAAAGGAGCTGAATATACAGCAAAGAGGTCCACTTTGTCTGACCATTGGTATCTGAGAAGACTTGTCAAAGTTGGGACACCTGAGCTAAGCAGAGGTTGCAAAGTGAGATGCTTATTTTGTTTGATTTACACAGTTGTCTAAAAAAAGTTGAAAGGGAAACCCATCAAGATGATGTAGTAAACTGATGCTTTGAGGTACCCAAACATATAGCAATGAGAGATAAAATGTAAACAAGGAAAGCTTAACAAACATAGCTAGGTTCAAAAACAAGGCTAACATCTTCAAGAACTGAAAATGGAACAGAAACATGAACAGGTGGTAAGACTTGAGTAAATGTATACTGTGCTCTTAACTGGCAGTGATGGTCAGGAATTTGGCTTCTTTAAGGGAGAGGGTTCTCTCTGAGGATCCTCTCCATGACACAGACATTGCTTTCAGAGAATTAAAAAAAAAGGGCTGGAAAAAATGCTGTTCATTACTGTCTGGGTCATGATACCTAGAAACAGCCTTGTGACTGGGAGCTGAATGAAACCATCCAATAGTTTGGTAGCTTGGTGTCTTTGTTCTTTTCAATGTAGTCATAGGGTCCATGACCTGTAGTGGGTTGAATAAGATCCCTCTTCCTCCAAATATATGGCCATCCAGAACCTCAGGATATGACCTTATTGGGAATTAAGGTCTTTGCAGATGTAATTAGGTAAGGATGTTGAGATGAAATCATCCCGGATTTAGGGTAGTTTCTAAACCCAACGACCAAGATGTCTTATAAGAAGAGAACACACAGAGACACACAGAAGAGAAGGCCATGTGAGGAGAGAGACAGAAATTGGAGTGATTCAACTGGCAGTAAGCAAAGCCACCAGACGCTAGCAAGAGGCAAGGAAGGATTCATTCCTAAAGCATTCAGAAAGAGCAAGGACCTGCTAACACCTTGATTTCAGGTGTTTGGTGTCCAGAACCGTGAGAGAATAAACTTGTTGTTTGAAGGACTGTGCCTGTGGTAATTATTACAGAAGCCCTAGGAAACTAAGATATGTTCCAAGCCTCCCAACCCTTGAAAGACCTGGTTCTGGACCGGGGGCATGTTGGGATAATCATGGAGGGAGGTACGTAGGGGCATATAGAGAGATGAGTACAGAAAGCAAGAGCAAGAGAGACATACACAGAAGCTCAGTTGAGAGTGTGTTTACATGCAGATCATAGAGAAAGAGACCCCAAATCCAAACTCAGACCAAGAGACTTGCTTTCAAAATAAGCCTGAAAACATGAATTCAGAAGCATATGAAGAAAACTAGCTTTATGAGAAACAGCCAACAAAATCAACTATGGGGACATAAATTTGGTTCGGATGCAATTAATTCTACAGCAGTGCCTGATACAGGCCTCGCTTATTTATCTCATTAATAAATGAAATTTCCCACATTTTACACCATGAATCCTATGATAGTTTATATTGATATAGGCTTTAAAATTAGCATGTTTAGGATGCTCAGAGATAAATTAAGGTTTCATATCCATAAAAAGGAAAATAAATTATGAAACAAAGCAAGCAGAAATGAAAAAATAGATGGATATGAAAATCATTACAGAGAACTTTCTTAGCTGCAGAGAGAATATACCAACAGAAGTATTTTCCCAAAAGTTTTCTGTCCATGAAAGAGTAATTCATGGGAAGATTTCTGCTCTATGAGCTAAGATGGCCCTGGATGCTTTGGTCTCTGGAAGATCCTTGGAAAATGTGGTCCTTTGCGGGGCATGCTTATACCTACTGGAGAAAGAAGCAGTAAAGCACCAAGAATATCTCCTTCCATTCATTTCAAGCTGCTTGAACTTGTTGCTCTATTTTAAATACTATGACTCAGACCCAAGCAGTGCTGGCTCTGACGTTTGTGTTATGCACAGCAGTTGTCATTTCTTTCTTTTTTTAAAAAATTATTATTTTTTATTTTTCAACATTTTTATTCATTTTTGAGAGATCAGAGACAAACAGGGCATGAGCAGGGGAGGGAAAGAGAGAGAGGCAGACACAGAATCTGAAGCAGGCTCCAGGCTCTGAGCTGTCAGCACAGAGCCTGATGCGGGGCTTGAACTCACGAACCGTAGGATCGTGACCTGAGCTGAAGTCGGATGCTTAACTGACTGAGCCACCCAGGTGCCCCAACAGTTGTCATTTCTTAAAATTAGCACTGGTCTTAGAGTCAGGAGTAGAGCCGGTGAGGTGGGGTGCACATTAGTGGGGGAAGCTGCACAAACTACCATGACCCAGTGGTCTAGACCCGGGCTGAGCACACGTTCAAACCCTGTAAAGATTTTTAGCCGGTCCACTCATACTTGGGCCCTGACCCTTGACAGTCTGGTTCAGGCATATAGGGATTCTGACCAGGTTTGTTGTAAGGACCAAATCAAGCTAATCCCCGCATTACTCCATTGTCAATTATGAGGAGTTATAGAAATGTATACACTGTAAATTTAAAATGAAGGACAAATATTTATCTCCTCCAGTGCTCTTAGCATTGTGCCTAGATCTCGACATCTGTTGACTTGAGAAATGACAATATTTATAATGTAGCATATTAATCCAAATTCTTTGGCTCTATTTACACAACACTCTAATGTTACAATTGAAGGTGAAAAAATGGGGGAAAATCACTGTATTGTTTTAGAAAGTGAAATAGTCAAGTGATTATTGCTCAAAGCTGATATTGGTTGGGGGCTCTGTGCCAGAAATTGTTCCAAGTGGTTTAAAAGTATAATGGACTTTAGAGTTGGGTGGCTGACTCCACCACAGTCACTGTGTGAACATGGTAAGGCTTTAGGCTCAATATGAGAATGATATGTGATAACATATGGTGCTTAGTATACTGTTCCTGGCATAGAATAAGCATTTAATCTTAGCTACTGTGGGAACACTTGTGGATTCCTTCTCCAGAATTCATTTTTCCCTTCATCGTTTTCAATTTATTAGATTTCTTAATCTTCAGTATCTCAGCTATGTAATCTGTGTGAGGGCAATTTCACCTCTTCTGTGTCAGATGTGGTCTCTGACTGGCCTAAGACAATCAGCTGGTTCTCCCACATTCTTGGTTACAAGTGTCATTTTAGGGCTGGACCGATGACCCAATTTAAACCAGTAAGGTAGGAGGAAATTTTGCTGGGACCTTTCTGTAAAGGAGCTTCCTCTTTGCTCATTGGGTGAAGGAGAAGGCGTGTGTAGCTTTGTGTGGCTGATAACCATATTGAGATGAAAAGCGGCATGTTTCATGAGGTTCATTCAAAGCAGACTGTAGAAAGGGAAAGAAACGGAGTCATTGGTAAAATCATCAAGCAACTGGATCCAGTTGTGCCTGAAGCCTGAACTATCTCTCTACTTCTTAGTTATATGAGCTCATAAATTTTCCTTTTTGCTTAGGCTATATGAACAAAGTTTTTCTCTTAATTGCAACTAAAAGTATCTTGATACAATATTGTTGCAACACATCAAATAGCTGCCTCATTCTAAAAGGATGGTAATTAATGGCATTGTGAAATATATTCAGGTAGCTAAATCAATTTTTCCTTTTTCATGTGAACATTTATATTTTAAAATTGGACTAAAATCATATTTCTGAAATAATAAAATTGAGCATTAGCCACATTGCTTGGGAGATGGAGAAGCAATAAAATCAAATTGTGAAGGTCAGATTCCTCTATTGCCATAGAAACAATAACAGCATATCAGCTACTTTCTGTCACTTGCTGTATTCCAGGATCTCTGCTAGGCGCTTTGCTTACATTTTCCTTTAATTATTTTATATGAGGAAACAGAAGCTTAGAGAGTAGTTTCTTAGGGCCTTGTACCCAAAACAGTGCCCCGACTAGCTGAGCTCTCAATAAATAATTGTTGCATGTTAATTAGCTGCCCAAATACATACAAAACCAGGGTACAGACTCCTGTCTGCTTTCTTCTAATGTCTGGGCTCCTGTCACTATACTACATTCCTTCCATGCATCAAATGTTCCATCCCATTATTAGTAAAAGGCTGTCCACTGGTCTAATTTACTGGATTATTATCTAAGGCAAGTCGCTGTCAATTGAGAAAGTTTAGCTTCATCTGAGTCAATTCCTAATTTGATCACATTTACTATTTTTTTGGAAGCTAGTCTTCTTAGACCATTGCCAAGAGCAAGATAAGATATATAAACTCCAGGTTGCCAAGCTCAAGTGGTTTGCAGCCCTCAAAGGAATTCTTTCTGTTACAAATTACATGCCCTGAGTTGACATCCAAACCTTACCCCAAGGACTTTAAAAGAGAGCTGAAAAGTTGTATTCCAGACCTAAGTGGTTATTCAAAATAAAGTTCTGGAATTCTTGACCAGCTTTGAAATGCCCATAAAACTGAAGTTCTTTCAATTTGTCTTTAAATTAAAAAAAAATATCTAGCATAAAAATATGGGACTTACAATGAGGTTTCAGTAAATGTTGCCCTTGACACATGTTATTTTTTTTAGCATGGTGAAATTGCAATATTTTGAAACGTTTTGTCATGCTCATTTTAATCAACTTTGATCTCGTACAGTAAGTGATAATCAAAAGTGTCTCATGTCTGTGAAGAGTGGACTTATTTTCATCAAGAAGAAAAGAGAAATGACGAATATGTAATCTTAACTGAATTTTATAGCCTTTGATACTTTGTGCTGCAGCTCTTTTGCTGCTGAGTCTGAATTTCAAGGTCCAGACTGCCTAAAATATATGTAAATCCCAGGCCCTCTAAGATCACAGTGTTTAATATAGTCTTTGAAATTTCTCACCAGGGCCTATATGGTTAATCAGTAAATAGATTGGTATTGTCAGCACAAAGGTAATAAGAACTATTATTTATTGAGCACATCTTTTTTTAAATGTTTTATTTTTATTTATTTTGAGAGAGAGAGAGAGAGAGAGAGAGAGAGAGAGAGACAATGCACGAGAGGGGAGGGGCAGAGAGAGAGAGAGGGAGAGAATCCCAAGCAGACTCTGTGCTGTCAGTGCAGAGTCTGATGCTGGGCTCAAACCCATCAACTGTGAGATCATGATCTGTGCTGAAATCAAGAGTCGGAGGCTTAACTGACTGTGCCTCCCAGGCGCCCCTATTTATTGAATACCTCTTAAGTGGCGAGTGAAGTGAAAAAGGTAGGATAATGAATTGGAATATGTATACTTGCTGAAGCTTGAAGACTAGCTTATTAAATGTGCTACCATGGATTATTTAACTACCCATTTTCCTCAGCTTTACAATGGAGCATAATCATAACTACCTTGTAGGGTGTTGTGAGGATTAATAAATCTATATTACATAGGAGGCTTTGTATTTTCTAAGGTTTCAATATGTGTCATTATTGTTGTCATTATTTAATTTGAAAGGAAAAATTAGGTCAGTTAGCTACGAGTGGCAGAGCCAGGACTCAAACACTGATGGATGGTCTATTGAGATATACTTTATATTCTGCTGATTTTAAAATGTACTGTAGAGAAAGTTGGCACTATGGGACTTGGGAACAGGGGAAAACCCATTCTGAGTGGATATTCAGAGCTTCATGGGAAGGATGACATTTGATCTGCATCTTAAAGAGTAGCATTTTGATAAGTGAAAATAACCAGCATTTTACTTGTCCTCCAGTCTCTTTAGAATCTTGGTAGCATAAGCAGTGATGAGAACTATTAATTCTCAAAAGGCCCCCATGAATTTATTTAAAATAATTCATGGCAGCATGCTGCAATTGATGAGTGATGTCTTTCAAGTAGGCCAAATGGAAGAATTTTGGCATCTCTGCCTTTTCTTGCCATTTTCTGCAAGTCTTTTCTTTCCTTTCTTAATTTTTGGTCATTTTAGAAGAATGCCTCCATTAAAGTC
Organism: Panthera uncia; assembly: GCF_023721935.1. Taxonomy (NCBI): domain Eukaryota; kingdom Metazoa; phylum Chordata; class Mammalia; order Carnivora; family Felidae; genus Panthera; species Panthera uncia. Next base: position 22,047,006 of record NC_064812.1, on the reverse strand, counting down.
AAAGTTTTGGAATTTGCATGTTAAAAGATCCACTTTATCCGACATGGTTTTACACAGATATGTGTAAAGAGACAACTAGATATCTTGTTTAAGTCAGACACATGGGGGCGCCTGGGTGGCTCAGTCGGTTAAGTGTCCGACTTCCGCTCAGGTCACTATCTCGCGGTCCGTGAGTTCGAGCCCCGCGTCGGGCTCTGGGCTGATGGCTCAGAGCCTGGAGCCTGCTTCCGATTCTGTGTCTCCCTCTCTCTCTGACCCTCCCCCATTCATGCTCTGTCTCTCTCTGTCTCAGAAATAAATAAACGTTAAGTCAGACACATGGTGGGCAATATTGGAAATTAAAAATGACTTGTGGGATTTAAACTGCAGCAAAACTCAGCAGGGTTTCATTCCCATTCCCATCTTGGGTGTATACATCTTGGGTGTATACACCCGTATCCGGTTCAAGGGCATGGTCACAGTGGCCCTTGAAATTGCCTTTACAATCTGCGTACAGGTTCTCTGTGGTGTTTTCCAGAGATTTCATGCTGAAATTCCTATCACAGTGAAGGGATATGTTATTTAAAATGTCACATAGGTATTGTCGAATAAGCCTGTCTAGACAAGGGGCTGGAGGATACATTTTCAGGGGATCTTTTTCAGTCCTCTTCAAAATAGCTCTGCTATAATATCTAGTCTTTGAGAAAGTCCTGAGAAATATATACTAAGCTGAGGGTATATAACACTTGTTAGAAAGTCATTCCTCTTGGGATCTTTGAGTTCTCTGACATGAGTCATCAAATGTAAAGGGGCTTTGGACGACACCCACAAGCAATTCCCCATCTCAGTGGACAGAAGTCCTTCATATCCAAGGATTATTGGCACCAGAAAAGGAGCTTTGAAAGCAAATCCCCTTCACAAGGTACCAGCATTTCATGGAGAATAGTTAATCATTCAATCATCAAAAGGTTTGGTTGGAATGTTATCTTTCAACAGAGAGCCAAAACTGATGTGAATAAGGGTGCTCCATTTTGCATTTAATATGGTAAAGGTTATGAATCTGCCCTAATTAGAATGAAGAACGTACCAAATGTTTTTAGTTTTCTTTTTGCTGTAATTTTACTGGGTAAATTGTGTTAATAACACAAAAACCATTTGCCTTTAGCAACTTGGTTATAAATGGGCATTTTTGTAAAAATATTCAGAGTTGATCTATTCTTCTGAGGGCCTCCCAATCCTCTGGTATTGTGAGCCACCCTCCCTCACTTTGTACAAATAACTGTTATTAATATATCACTCCCATGTCATACAATTCATCCATTTAAAGCATACAATTCAAGGTTTATATGTTCACAGAGTAGCTGTGTAACCATTACTGCAATCAATTTTAGAACATTTTTATTATTTGAAAGTAAACCCCATACTCATTAGCTGTCATGCCCCATTCTACCCGTGACCCCTGGCCCCAGGGAACCATTAACCTACATTCTGTTTCTATAGATTTGCCTATTCTGGACATTTCATATAAATAGAATCATACAATATGGTATTTTGTGACTGACTTCTTTCACTTAGCATAATATTTTCAAGGTTCATCCATATTATAACAGGCATTAGCACCTGATGCCATTGTTTGAAATTCTGTTGTATGTATATATCACATGTTGTTTATCCATTTATCAATTCATGAAAATTTATATTGTTTCCACCTTTGGCTATTGTGAATAGGGCAGCTATGAATATACGTGTACAAGTATTTGTTTGAATACCTGTTTCCTGAGTATGTACCTAGATGTGGAATTGCTGGGTCATATGGTAATTCTACGTTTAACCTTTTGAGGAATGCCTAGACTGGTTTCCAAAGCAGCTACAACATTTTACATTTCTACCTAGAGGCATTCTCTTTTGAAACACTTATTAACAAAAGCATTTTTTTTTTCTTCTTCAACTGCTAACTTGTCTAACTCACCCAAATCCTCATTTATGGATAGTCTGGCAAAGAACCTGAGCAGTTTTCCAATATAATGTCACCAACTTCATGAAATTCTGAGCCTTTATCAGGATTTACCATTTCACTTTGTAGTGATAGACGCTGCATCCAATTTGCATATTTCTGGAAGCAGCTCTATGAAGTGAGCGTTATCAACTGCAACTTAAGGGTGAACAAACAGATTCAGGCGAGTTAAATAATTAGCTAGTAGGTAGTTGAATCACTAGGTGAACTATTGTGAAGAATGGAATTGGCTTTATAAGAAAAGTAATAGTTTCAAAGATAGTGTTACCAAGAGGTGCTACTAATCTTAGACCTTCCACTTAGGCTACCTTACTTATTTCCCCCAGGAATTCTAAGAAAGTAGTATAGAAGTTAGGATGTTTGTGCTGCAATTAAAAGAAAATATAACCACAGGTGGCTTAAGCCATTGTGGCTTATTATTACAATTTTTTTTTAATTCAAAGTCCTAGGGAAGGCAGTTCCAGAGTTGGTTTAGCAGTTCAACATTGCTAGGGCTTCTGAGTCTACCTCACTGCGATTCTATTCACTTCTCCCTCGTGGTTGCAAGATGGCTGCAGCATCTCCAAGCACCATGCCCTCACCTTGCTATTCCAAAAATAGGGAGAGAGGGAAGATGTTTCTTTCTGCTTGTGTATTTCTCTCATTTTAGTGAAGGGGAAACCTATTCTTCAGAAGACATTTTCAGAACTTCCTCTTACATTTTAGGAGACATGTTTCCTTTTAATTATGAGAAAAGCCAGCGAAACCAGCATCTGCCACGTTTGGCCTCTTTATTTGGTGGAGGGCACTTCTGCCTTAGAAGAAGTGTAGAAGAATGTCTGCTGACTCAACAGTTTGCCATGTCTGTTGTAATTGGGAGTTAATATCCCCAGATTAACGATGAGAACCTTAGAGCTCAGAGATGTTAAGGAACATCACACAGCTAGTTAGTGGTAAAGCTGAGATTTGAGTTAAGTAATTTGAATTCTAAAGTCTATGCTAGAGTGCATGGTCTCAGAGGCAGTATGTCTCATGGGGTAGATAAACTCTTGCTTCTCATGTTGCTACAAGTAAGAGAGAAATAGACCATTAAAAACCCTTTATGTTCTAGAATACGAGATGATTTGTGTTTATGTTGTGAAATAGGTTTTGGAGGCATTTGTTTCCTGATAAATTATACATGTATTTTTTTAGCTTCATAAAAGTTAAAATCTATATTCCTCTCACCTTTTTTTTTTTTAAAGTAGATTATTTTGGGAAGATGTAAACTGAGATTTCAGAGTTGGAAACATGCCATTTAATTAAACATCCTGGATTTTTGCTGGAAGGCAGGTGAACCAAGTGATTTTAGTATTCCTTTAGCCAAACTAAGGTATTTGCCTTCTGAATAGCCATGTGCTTACTTGGCAGATGAGCAAAACCTCATGGTAAATGTCTTTCAATTCCTTCCTTCAAATTCATGGTTTTGTTGGGAGAATTAAAGAGAAAACACTAAATTTTACACACCTGACTCTCAAGGCAGCCCTGTGGCCACCCAGTGATCTCCATTTATCCTTATAAAAACTAAGGGCATAGAGAGATTAAGTAACTTGTCTAAGGCCATACACTAGTAAATCGTAGAACTGAGACTTGAATCAAGGGGTATCTGATTGCAAAACCCATGTTCTTAATCAGCATGATACTATGTGAGCTCCATGTCTGTCATTCCAAGGTGAGAAAAGGTTAATACTTGAATTGTGATTAATGAATATACATCCTTGTATAAATTTTTTCTGATCTTGGGTCAACTTTGTCTAAATCCAACAGTACAAATAAAGACCCTATCGAACTTGGAGAATTAAAGTTGACCCTTGAAATAAATTTCCTACTTCAAACTCTTAAATGTTGTTGGTGTTGTAGAAAGAGGTACTATGGATAGCTATAGCAGTAAATAATCTCAAAATGCTATTATATTTGGGAATGAAGCTATAGCCACATCCTGAGACCTACTGAGAGGAGCACTTATGTCAGATACGTTTAGATTACTCCCCTCTGCACCTGTCTCCAAAGTCCCAACAGGGCAGCCCAACTCTGAGTGTAGGCTGTGGAAACTACTGGTAAGACCGACGTATCAGAAGGCCAAGAACCTATAATCCAGAGTAGACTAGCTCTGACCCAGAGGTTTCAATGAATTTATAGCTGTTTCTGGCCTTTCTACTTCATGGGGACTAATTATCTGTTTGTTGGGAAGGAGTCCTTTACCCCAGGACCCCTTCAACTTCATGACATACATTGTGTAATAGCCCCAGAGCCTAGTACCATGATGCTTAGGAAGCCAAATATTTGTTTATGTTTCAGTTCCTATTTGTTCTTCATTTTTCTACTTTGATGACATGTCCTTCTGTCCTTATATATTTTTTTGATTCTTATTTTTTCCTTCTCTCCTTATAAATAAGCCAAATGTTTTTAGAGGATGGTGCAGTTAAGTTAGGCAGGCCCACATCTGGAGCCCATGTCTGATACTTTCTTGTTATGCAACATTAGACAATTTACTGCTTCTTTAGAACTTAATTTCCTCACCAATAAAGAAAGAATAATATAGGGATACTACAGGGTTAGCTGAGGATCAAATGAGATCATGTCTGTAAAGTATCTTTAACAAACAACTGCTGTAACCAATGCCGGTTCCCTACCCCTTTCCTTTACCCCAAGTAATCAAAATCCCCTGTTTAAAAGCTGCTGGTAAACTCACTCACAGTTATCATGAGCTGCAATGGAGTAAGATGGTATAAAGGGTCGCTCTTGCCTTGGCCACCTTTGACTGACACGAGAAAATAATTTTTAATGGTGAAACAGCGAATATACTCAAGTCAATGAGGGAGATGTTTGGAAGATCATGGGACTCTTTCTGGAATCCAGAAATAATCAATCTTTCCTATTGAAAAATACTAAGAGAAGGAAAAAAATAAATGATTATTTTCTGAAAATTTTAGAAAGAGTAGATGTACTTGAAGTAGCCTTCAAGGGCTAGATGGACAGAGTGCTCTTTTTTCCTGTCTTTATTATGTGATTTCTGTTGCAGTTCAGATTTTATAAGGTTAGGGAATGGCAACTTTGTGCCTATTTATCATAATAGGATTCAATGAATATTAACAGAGTCCCAGTGCCCTGAGAGTGCAGGACTCCACCGTTACTCTTCAGGGAAACAATTTGTATCTAAATAGTTTCTGATGTGCAGGCAAACTAGATGTTGTAAAACTCCATAAAGAAGAAGCTGCTAAGTACTGGCTGTTCATCACACAGTTTAATTTGCCAGGAAGGCTGGAAAGAGTAAACCGACATGATGAAGGCTTTCTGCTCAGCTTTGTAATAGAGAACATAAAATATTTACCTTGAAAAATTGATGGCAGGGCCCACAATTCATGCAAAATTATGTTACCTTTTTGAGGATGTCATGGGAACATTTTTTTCATCCCCTGTTTGGAAGTTACCCCTTTTCAAGACTCCATGATACATTTCACAGTATCTCTTTGGCCTTAAGAGGGCAAAGTCAACAGACTTGACTTGAAGAGGTAGTTTACGATAAAGGTCAATAGCATGGGCTTTCAACTTGTTTTACATCGCTTCTCTGAAAACAGAAGCTGAGATGGAGTGTTGCGTATATGAGTTTTCTCAGGGGTGTGCTTGGGAACAACACATGTACAGAAGTGGGGGAAGTGGAATTAGGCAAAGTGTGAAGTTTAAATGTGATGCAGTTGCAACAGAAGCGTCAGAAAATGCCATGGGCAGTTCTTTGCATTCTCCCAAGTTAAGGCAAGGTGATTGGATCTTGGTATCTTTTATCAAGGGGGCATAACCCTGGGGGAGGCGTTTCCCTTTGTTGAGGGAACTCTGTTTGTGGGGGGAAATACTGGGAGAGGACATTTTATGGGCCCCCAGCAACCAACACAGCTCTATGGCTGGGAGTTTGTGTACTTGGTCTTACTCCCTCACCTGCCATGACTTAGCTGTTTACATATGACCAAGTCGCATAACTATGCTGAACCTATAAAATATGAGTATGAGATAGTCTTTTAGGTTCCTTTAAGGCTTAATGTGAAATGAATGTCTAGAAGAGGATGGGTTACAAAATAAATGTTTAGTATTATGACCATATAGATCCTGAGGTAGAGCTAGATTTTGGGATAAAGCTGGAACTTCTTCTTAGGGGAGATGGAAGGGACCAGAAGTGAGTGACGAGAGCTAATGAGGAGGTGTGAGGTGGAGCATAAACAGGAGAACTGAGGATCTACCAACCATAACATTTCTTACAAACTCCCATCCCCAAACTTTATATGTCCTAGACCGGGTATGGATTCAGGACACAGACTCTAACATCATCATTCCAACAAAAGCCAATTACCTCACAATGAAACTCACAATGAAGCCCATTCGTATTTCTTTCCCTCTGCACAGACACACAGATACACACATCTGTGCTTTTTTTTGCTCGTTTTGTGCTGTGCATCTTTACGCTCCATGACATGGTCAAGTTCCTTTGAAGGTGGAAAATATACCTGGTTCATCTCTGTCTCCTTTTGGGAAAGCTGCATTTCCCAAAGTGGGTTCAGTGGGACATTAATGGGTATTATATAAAAAAAAAAGTAAGGGCCCTGTGTTAAACCAGTTTGCGAAACCAGAAGGAAATGTGGGTTATGGGGTTTCCTGTGCAGAACATTTTTTCTTGTGGTACCTCTTTTAAGGTTACTGTTTCTTGGGACACATGCTTAAAGTAGAATAATTTGGATTAAGTAGGAAGTATTAAATACAGAAGATGAGGGGCACCTGGGTGGCTCAGTTGGTTAAACATCTGACTTTGGCTCAGGTCATAATCTCACGGTTCATGAATTGAACCCTGCGGAGCCTGCTTGGGATTCTCTCTCTCCCTCTCTCTCTGTCCCTCCCCCACGCATGCTCTCCCTCCCTCCCCCCCCCCAACAATAAATAAATGAACATTAAATACAATAAACAAAAAAGATAACTTTAAGCCTCATTCTTTTCTTCTCTTCAAATGATTCTAATTGGCATTACAAGTTATTTCACTGGTGTTGTAGAAACAGATACATTTGGGGTAGCCATGGGGTCATTTAATTGAATCAGTTGGCAGAAGTATTTGTTTAGTAGGTCAACCTCTGGTACAAGTGCTTAGTTATGTAATGATTTTGGAGAAGAAGGAGAAGTGGCAATGAATGCACTTGAATAAGAAGCATCAGGAGCAGACATTAGCAAGAGAAGGGAGTGTAGACCATCTTAAATGAGGCAGACTAATCCTGGAGAAGCCATGCAAGGCTGTCTGTCTAGACCAGGCAGAAGAACCCAGAAATCCAATCTGGGATATTGAAGGAAAAAAAAAGGGGTAGGTTCCCAAGAAATAGTTTGGGGAATAAGAATCTAGGAAACTGATCTAGTGTAATGCACATCAAAATGTTCAGTCAGTATTCATTGAATGAATGGATACCACAGCAAATGGAAATTGACAGTTAACCAAAGGCTTTTTGAATTAAGGGGTTTCACACATGCTTTCTTCTGACCATCAGACATGATATCAGACTGCGGATGTGCTGGGCCACACAGAGGGAGGAAAATCAGGTTATCTCAACTGAATGGGGGAAGAGAGGGGCAGGGGGCAAGGCCCTTCTCAGCTGAATGTTGAGGCTGAGGTGTGTGCAAATGAATGACTCTCAAGTTTCTGGTTTCTACTGTTCAAATGTGCCAGTTTAGTTTTCACTTTTGGTGGCCTGTTTTGTCACTGAAAACAGATATATACATCATTTTAATAGGGAATATATGTAGACAGTACAAGTTGCACATATATTTACATAGAAAGTTTACAACCAATGGTAAAGTTGCTCTGATGAGTATACAAGGCAAGAGATTAAAATGTATCCATGCACTTAAGGCTGAACAGAAAATATTTGTCTCATTTTCTTCCTGAGAAAGAAGAAAGATGCTTAAGACAATAAGAAACAGGCTTTTTTCTCCATTTGTTCTGAAGTTTTATAGCTCATTGTTATAATAATACTCCCATCAACTTTTAAAATAGATTTTAAAAAGGTATTTCTAATCTATGCCATGTAATACTCTTCAAGTATGTTCGGGATAGAATAACTAATAAAATCAGGAAAAAAATGTGAGGTTTAATGTACAGTCACATGACAAAGAGAATCAGAATGCCTCAGTTGATACTCTGGCTCTGAAACGTACTGAGTGACCTTGGGTAAGTCACTTCACTTTCTATGCCTCAATTATTTAGTTTTGTTAAATTATTTATTATAGTCATTACTTACAACAAAATGAAGGTAATAATAATGTCTCTCTCATAGGGTTGTTTAGAGATTAGTTAATATACAAAAAGCACTTAGAATTCTGCCTGGCATGAAGTAAATGCAACAGAATGCTATTATTATTATTATTATTATTGTTGTTGTTGTTGTTAAAGAACATAGTAATAGGGGCCAGTGCCTTGGGCTAGATTTATCTTGTGTTCTATTATCAAGCTGCTTATAAGCTCTTTGCTTCAGTGTCTGAAGCTACTAAATAATACTAGAATGAAAACACTGATTTGAAAAGCTATATGCATGCACTATGTTTATTACAGCATTATTCACAATAGCCAAAATATGGAAGGAACCCAAGTATCTATCAATAGATGGATGGATGAAGAAGATGTGGTACACACTGTTCTCTATAGAAGCTGTTCATGCATTTCTACCCAGAGCTGCACATACACAAGCATGGGGGGCTTAGTTAGCTTGTACTCTGTATCTGGCCTCAGGATCAGAACTGCCCCCTTCTGCTCCTGATGATAAGAGGGATTAACTTGCCTCACCTCCTTGAACCAGACCAATCTGCCCCCCTGGAATGGATCAGGGAGGGAAGAGAAATATGGGCCAGATGTCCAGGCCCACAAGATTGTGACATATGACAAGAGAAACAGAGAAAAAACAGCTTGCTTGGGACTGCACTTAGGCAAACTTAATAAATCATACGTGGGTAGCATATATACTGTTTTGGCGGGAATAGCTAGTTGAAAGTCTCACCTGTGGGGTGGACAATCCACCCAGGACCCTGAATTAGGACTCCAACCTGGCTGCTCCCCACGGGGCTTCCCCAGCCAGAAGGCTAGATGATGTAAACACCCGATTTGATGTATTAAGTCTTCTTTGTCCTTCTCTATACTTCTCTTCTTTATGTTTACTATAATTGTTTAATTCCTTATATTCCCTTTTCCTTATAATTAATAAAGTTTTCCTCCATGAAACCGAACGTGCTGGCTGTTGTGAATTATGAATATTCAGAACACACCACACACACACACACACACACACACACACACACTGGAATATTACTCAGCCACAAAACAGAACGAGATCTTGCCATTTGCAACAACATGGATGGATCTAGAGAGCACAATGCTAAGTGAAATAAGAGAAGGAAAATACCACATGATTTCACTCATATGTGGAACTTAAGAAACAAAACAAATGAACAAAGATAAAAGGAGACAAACAGAAAAAGGCTCTTTACTATAGAGAACAAACTGGCAGTTACCAGAAGGGAGGTGGGTAGGGGGATGGGTGAAATAGGTGATGGGGATTAAAGAGTACACTTATGAGGAGCACTGAGTCATGTATAGAATTGTTGAATCACTACATTGTGCACCTGAAACTAACAGAGCACTGCATGTTACTTATACTTGAATAAACAAAAACACTAGAATGCTTCCTCACCCTGGCACTTAGTTTTTCTCTCAGTTTCCTCAAAGCATCTCCTGTTTTAAATTTTCCATGTTTATAGTTCTTTCATTCAAAAAAATATTCACTTAGCACCTACTCTGTGCCTGACGTGGTTTCAGACCCAAGAGATGCCAGGCAAAGGTTAATGCTAACTTGACTCAAGACTGTGGTGAAAAGGGTGAGAAAAGGCTCTTCTCTGGTGGAAATGACATCTAGCTCAGGGAGGCAGAGAGTGAGGAAGGAAATAAACAAATATTACAATTTCAGAAATACTTGTGAAGAAAATAAAGCAACATGATACATGAGTGACTGAGTGACGGAGAGAAATCTAAATCCGATTGGCTTCCCAAGGAAGACTTTGCTAAAAGATTTTTGGTTGCATGGTGGAATACAGAAGAGAGGAAGTGCTTGTTTTGTTCTGTCGTTGTTTTAAACGAATTCATTTTGGACTATGGCTTCCCAGCCAACAGAGACATTATCTAGATCAGCGCTGTCCAATAGAAACATAATGTGAGCAGCCACTTGTATGATTATAAGATTTCTGGTAGCCGTATTTTGAAAAGTGAAAAGAAATAGGTGAAATTAATTTTAATTATATGTTTTAACACAATATATCCAAAAACCTATTTTTTGAGTTAATTTTTTTGAATATACATTAATTCATAATTATATGAAAAAGTATGGAGATATTTTACATTCTTGTTTTTCATGCAAAGTTATCAAAATCCTGTGTGTATTTAACCCTTCCAGCACAACTAAGTTTGGATTTACCACTTCTCAAATACTCAGCAGCCACAGGGGGCTAGTGGTCACTGTCTTGGGCAGCACGGGTCAAGACCATAGGTTCATGAACTTTGGCCTTTGGGCCAAATCTGGAAAGCCACTTGTTTTTTTGTTTGTTTGTTTTATGGCTTACCAGGTAAGCATTGTGTTTACATTTTAACATGGTTAAGCTTTAAATGGTCATATAAGAACCTACATATTAGCATTGGTTTTGTTTTAAAATATTTTCCTTCTGGTCCTTTAAGAAAAAGTTTTCAGATCCTTGATCTAGACAAATACAACAATTACCATAAAGACTCTGAGGCCCCAGAAGACAGAATCCATCTTACTCCATTTTATTTTCCTAATAATCAGCACAATGCCTGGAAATGGTTGAAGCTCAACATATTCTTTTAAAATTGAATTGATTTATATAAAAATGCTCTACGTTGAGTAGATTGTTTGAGAAAATGCTAAAGCCTATGAGATGACTGGCAGGGGCGAATAAAGGAGGTGCGGTCCTTAAGGTAGGTCTAGTACATGTCTTCAAAGGACTTCCAGACATACCCGCGCTTTCAGGTCTTACTCAGAAGGCTAAGATTTCAAGCACTAACAGGGCCAGGCAGATAAGAAGACAGGCTGGGCACAAGATGACCCAAACTCAATTGGCAATCAGCCGCAGTGCAAGGAATGTTATAGGCAAGATTCAAACATCAGCACAGGGGAAGAAGACGGTTAGAACAAATAGCTTTTAATGTCCCTCTTCTAAACGAGAGAACCCTGTTGGATTGTACGGTTAACCAAAGGAGCTGGTTTCATTTACTATCACAGAAAACAGAAACATTCTCATTCTGGCTAACTTGGAAATTTTGCAAAGTGCTTCCAGGTGGCTTTGAGTTTTTTTTTTTTTTTTTTTGATAGAGACTACTAGTTTGGTCCAACTGCTGGCATATTTAAAAAATGATTGCCTCTCATTTTCCATCTATGCTTAACATCAGGTAAAAGTACACTTATCAGTAAAACATGCAATTATCTAATAATGCAAGCACAAAATCTTTCCTCATGGTCAGAGGCCCTATATTAATGTTTTTAAAATAATGAGCTGCTCTGCTATTGGGTAGGTATTATTCATCCAATAAGACTGCTTAGTTATTTGGAAGAGAAAGACCTTTACATCATGTCATCTCCCTTAATAGTCTGCAAACACAAAAATGTTTCTTAATTTTTTAAATGTCTTTAATTTTTTAACTTTGGGAAATAATATTTTTACACATTTTTTATTCTGATATATTTGATTTTTCTTTTGGAGTTTTCAGGTAATTCTTTGATCTCTTATAAATCAAAAGCCTTCTGAATTTGAAATATGCTTACCTACCTTCCAAGGTCTTGTCTTAAATACTTTTTTCTTTTTTTTCTCACAAGGTTTTCTATGATCTCTTTCCTATCCAAGTTAGGTGTAATTTTGTCCTCAGATCACTCATTGCTCTTCACCTGCCCCTTCCTTATGGCAGTTACATTTGCCATCCCGCAACATAATCCTTATTGTGCACGTATTATCTCCATGCTAGACTGTGACCTGAGGGAAGGATCCATGGGTGTGTGTTCAATTTCATGACCCCAAATACATCTAGTAAGTGTACGCTGAGAGCACTACACATTTGCTGGGGGGCCATTGCACATAGAAGACTCATCTTACAGAATGGCTTGTTCTGGCATGGCTCAGAGGTAGGGAGAGAGACTCCACAGTCCCTCTCAATCATATAATAAAATCATATAATAAAATATATTTTGAGTGAGTGAACAAATGAATTGATGGTGAGTTAGGGCCAGTGACATCACTATTCTCTCCCCAGATAGCCAAAGGGAATGGGCAGCAGAAGCCCAAATACCTACTTCCAGTTCCATTTACATTCTCTTCGCCTGTACTTTTCTTTGCTTCAGGGCTGATTGATCCAATCTCTCTAGGGCAGAAAATTAAGTTGCCTTTTTACAAGAACCACAGCTCTTAGAATCTGACTAATAAGGTTTTACTTGCAAGGGTACCTGCCTGAACTTCTGGTGACCTTGTAAGCTAATCACATTTCAGGGAAAGATGCTTTGATGCCAAATGCCTGATGGATACTCTTCTTAGGAGAAGAAATGGCAGCGAATGGCCTCAGGCTTAAGGTTACAGAGATAGCACCAGGCTATCTGCAGCCTCTGGGCTTTCAGAATGTCCCCTGGCACGAGCCACTGAGAACGTTCCCTTGCCTTCTCAGGGTTGCAGCACGCTTGTTCACAGCATGGAGTTACATTTTAGGAGGTACGTAGGCAGAAGGAAGACACAGAAGGGCACAAGGAGAGATAACTGTGTCTCCTTCACAGGAAGAACAAAGTGTTCATTCAGTGAATCTTCTTGATTGTGATCTCCTGGCTGACTTCCGTGTGGTTCAGTTATAATTAACTTCCATATATTTTACTGGGATTAGTACTTGTCAGCATTTTTGGAACTCAGTACTAAGCATTCCATGGAATAACACTATTTATCTTCCATATGGGCACATTTTAGGGTGATGGATAAAGATAAGTCAAGAGCACCCACACAATTTCATCAAACTTCCATTTGTTTTTTTCCTTTTAAGAAAGCATGGGGCAGGATATTTTTTTTTCCCCCTTCCTTTGCTCAGCAGAAACAGCTAAGAGAAATGCTTAATGGAAAGCAAGTATGCCCTTAAGACATTTTTGTGTAAGACTTTTTAGATCAATGCCCAAACTAATCCCACGCTCCCAGAAATTGACCTTCCTCTCGCTGTACAGGATACCATCTCCCGTAGGGCAGAAACAGGTTTATTAACCTCCTTTCTCTTTGCACTGATCCACTGCGGTAGAGGGGATAAAAGCACTTAGATGAAGTATCCAAAATTTGAGGTTTAGCCTCTCCTAAATAGGTGATCTTAGACATGTTGCTTTATCTCTCCAATTCTCCCTTCCCCTGTATGCAGACTCAGCGGGGGTGGGGACAGGGGCAGTTACAGGATGTGCCGCACTAAGGGCTTATTACCTGCGAGGCCCTCTGCTGCGCAATCTGCACACTTAAACCTTGCTTAATTTTCACAGCATGAGTGCGGCGAGAGAGGTGTTCCTTTTTTTTTTGAAATGAAGAAACTGGGGTCTAGAGAGATGAGACGACTTGTCGTCTGAGGTCACACACCAAGTGAGGCCGCTGAACTTTGATTTGTGCCCAGGTACAATTGGTACCACCGCCCAGGCACTTAGCCACTAGACTACACTAATATTCTGGTTGTGAGGAAAAGAGAAGATGCCCCAAAGTGTGTCAACGTTATCCCTGAGTAGCACTCACAATTGTTACTCAGGATTCTGTTCTGCAGAAGGTGTTGAATGAAAGCACAGTGTTTCCTGACTGAGGGCATTGTCCAAAAAAAAAAAAAAAAAAAAAAAAAAGCTTTGTACTTGGCTAGTAACAGAGGGAAGAAAGTAGAATGTAGGGACAGGAATGACACTCATACTTGCTGAAAGACCCCGCTTGGTCAGCCTCTATCTGCCACTCCAGCACCAGGATGACTGCTCGTAAGGTTTAGCGCCTGCTATTTGATTTCTTCCAAATCAAGCTCTTTCTTGTGTTAGGGCCTTTGCATTTGCTGTTCTCCCTGCCTAGGAAATTCTTCCTACAGCTTTCTGCTTCCTATTCTTTAGTGTCAACATCTCAGAGAAACCCAGATCACTCAACTATTTTGTTTCTATTTTTGTTAATTTCTGTCTATATTTTTGTTTGTTACTTGTTTGGTTTTCCTGAGTAGCCCTCTTGTTCATTGTGCTATATTGGTGACTGTCACAGAGCTGGGCTCTCACTAGGTGCCCAATAAATTAGTCTTGAGTGAAGAAATCAATGACAGCACTTTAGAGGACCAGCTGAAGCCTGGCAGGGTCCTGCATCACACTCCTCCATGTCACTGATTTCTACCAATCATTTCTAGTTTAGGAACAAGAGAATAAAATTCTCACTTCATTTCTGAATAGGTTTCTCCTTCCATTTCACCCCACTTTTACCACTGTCTTTGGAGAAGGGGTAATTTATGGGAAAGAGTAAGGTGTTTGGAGTTAACAAAGAATGGGTCAAATCCTGAATGAGCCTTTTACAGTGTGGCCTTTGGTATGGCACTCAAGATCTCTGAGCCTGTTTGTTCATGTATGAAATACTTGATAGGATTAGCCATGCTTAAATAAGACATTTACAAAAAATTTAAAACAGTATCCGGCAAATTGTTGTGTTTTTTTTCCTTTTCCCCAAGGAATTTAACTTCCTTAGAAAGAAATTTTGGTCTTGAAGGATGCTGTGAGTTGGCTATCATTTGATATGTTGGTGTTGGAGGAAAAGAAAGGCAAAGAAAGAGGAAGAAGATTAATTTAATCTTATTTTTTACTTTAAAAAATGTTTACTTATTTATTTTTGAGAGAGAGAGGGAGATGGAGAGGGAGATGGAGAGGGAGATGGAGAGAGAGAATCCCAGGCAGGCTCCACACTCAATCTCATGACTGAGATCATGACTTGAGCTGAAATCAAGAGTCGGATGTTTAACCAACTGAGCCACCAAGGTGCCTCAGAGGAAGCAGATTAATTTCAGAGGAGATGGTTATCCACTGGAGGGCAAGGATTTTTATCTGATCTCATATCACAATCACTAATACTTCCTTAACTATTAGTAGGCACAAAAATACAAGTTAAGATGAAAAGTTTAGATAGTGATACAAAAAGAAGACTTCAGAAAATTTCACATCTTTTACGTAAGAAACCACTTCTGCCACTGCCTGGAAGTCTCTGAACATAACAAAAATGTGATGAACTGGTTCAGAAAAACCTTGAGAAGTACAAACATGACACTAATCCCCCCCACCCTGGATCCCAAAAGGTTGCTGGTACTGGGAACCTTGAAATTGGGAATAATGGGTATGTGCATACGTCCAACCTCATCAAGATGTATGTAAGAAATGTGTGCATTTTCTTTTGTATATCAATTATTACTCGATAAAGCTAAAAACCAGGAAAAAAGGAAGCAGCTTTAATGCTTTCCTAGGATTTTCTGACATGTATGGATCTCTGCATCTTCCTAACACATTCAGTTTCTCATTTTTGTAACTAGTACTAAGTTAGGAAGACTATTATAAGGAGAGATGTCCTTTTTTTGAAGTAAAAAAAAAACCAAAAAACCCAATTCATCCAAAATTGAACCTATGAATAACCTAAAGTCACTGAGCCCCTTCATCCTTTCTTTTTAGCTTAAATCATCAGGTAGAAGGATTACCTAGGATATAAATATGACCAATATGTACATATAAGTATGTATAGTCATAGACATATATAAAGAAAACTGTAGGGGTGCCTGGGTGGCTCAGTCAGTTAAGTGTCCAACTTTGGCTCAGGTCATGATCTCACAGTTTGTGCGTTCAAGCCCCTTGTCAGGTTCTGTGCTGACAGCTCAGAGCCTGGAGCCTGCTTTAGATTCTGTGTCTCCCTCCCCCACTCATGCCCTGTCTCTCTCTCTCTCCAAAATAAATAAACATTAAAAAATAAAAAAAAAAGAAAACTGTATATGATATATATGTTTGTAAATAATATAGAAAAATATAATTCATAGAGGTTATCCAATTATTGATAGCTTGGTCTAAAATAACAGTGAAGGACACTGTTAAGGACAAGTTGAGCTAGTCTCAACTTATCAGAAAGATAATCAGGACGAGTTTTCATTTGTGCTAGTGACATATTACTTTCTAGTGAGCAAATAATGTCATTATTATTTTATCTTATCCCACATAACCTACTGCAAAAGAAATCAACATTGGGTGGGAAAATGCACTGATTAAAAAAAATTTTTTAATGTTTATTTTTGAGAGACAGAGCATGAGTGGGGGAGGGGCAGAGAGAGAGAGAGAGAGAGAGAGAGAGAGAGAGAGACAGAATCTGAAGCAGGCTCCAGGCTCTGAGCTGTTAGCACAGAGCCTGGCATGGGGCTTGAGCCACCCAAGTGCTGTGGAAAATGCATTAATTTAGAGATAACACACAGGAAGGCCAAGTAAGGGCAAAATTGCTACTTCCAACATTTTATAAATGGGCTTGGTGTCCTTTGGCCACAGAGCTGAAATTTTCCATTTCCTAAGGTATGGTGCTTTGGCTCTGCCAAGATTACTCAGTGTTTTCTCCATTTATTCACAGATAGTGCTATTCCAATGATTTACTTACCTTAATTGTGAAACTTTCTATTGGTCAGAGGGCACACATATCACCAACTTTTGATACTCAGGCCCTTGAAATTGCCATAGGAAATTCTCTCACTCTATTCTGGTAACCTATTCACCTTCTTCTTGTGAGATTTCAGTGGCTTCTGGCAAATAAACTATTTTTTTTAATGTTTATTTTGAGAGAGAGATGGGGGAGAGAGAACACCAGCAGGGGAGGGGCAGAGAAAGAGAGGGAGAGAGAAAAGCCCAAGCAGGCTCCGCGCTGTCAGCACAGAGCCTGACATGGGGCTTGAACTCATGAACTGTGATATCACGACCTGAGCCAAAATCAAGAGTTGGACACTTAACCGACGGAGCCACCCAGGTGCCCCAGGGTTTTATTTATTTATTTTTTAAAAAAGAGAATTGCAGTATAATAAGAAATTTTGTTTCAGGGATAAACCTTCAAGGTTAGGACATCAGAGCAAATCTCAAAAAAAAAAAAAAAAAAAAAAAGACAGACAACCACAGAAACTATTTTTTTTGGAGCACTTTGACTTGCTTTGAAAACTAAAGCGAAAGCTTTTTAATTCATCAACCCATAATTATAACACCCCCACATCCCCCAGTTGCTTTGCTAGTGGATCAATAGTTCTAATATTCCCTTTGCTTGCCGTGATGGCCAATGAAGATCAGTGTCTCTCACATAAAGACAAACAGCTAGTGCAATAGAAAGATAATTATAAACAAGCAAATTATTGGAATTGAACAGAAAGCCAATTTTAAGACACAATTTTTCTTCTGTACAAAGTTTTCTTGTTTGTTTGGAGTCATCTAACACTGTGAACAGATTCAAAATGACCTGGGCCAATGTCAGAGCATTTGACATTGAAGAAAAATTCATTCTTGGAGCAGTCACTTGGAAACCAATTATTAAAACGATGGAAGGGATGATTTTCCAAATATAATGGCAAGATTGAAAGCATGGAAGTTCCAAAAGGTTGCAAGGTTTGTTTGGTTTTTAAACTAAAGACCTTATGCCTCATTTGTAGGTGTGATGAAAATGTAGCATTCAGTAAGGGCAGGCCATAGACATTTTCAGAGCACATTTTCTGCAGATTATAGTCTTAAGAAACAGCCACGGAGCAAATGAAGAAATGATCCTGAGTTGTTCATTGGTTTATCAGAGGAAATGCAGTTATATATCAATAGATAGCTAATGGCTAATAAGTTGTCAGATTTGGGGCAAATTAGCCATTATGGTGGGCATTTCTTGCTTTTGTTAAAAAAAATCTTTCATTAGGAAAAGATGTTCTTTGTGTTAAAAATACATACAGTAGTTTCTGCTTTCCTAAATTGATTGTTAATTATCGATCAGGCATATTTCCTACATCCCAGGTATGGCTCCCATGACCTGTTTATGTTGCCTCTCATATCTCTCTTCATGTAAATTTAGTAATATTTCCACCGTTCTTACCAGGTCTTTTTTGAGTAAAGCCAAGGCATGCTCAGTGTGTGAACTCTATCTCTTTGGACTGTCCTCTTTGTCATACTGGAAGGAATAAACTTCTGCCTGGACACAGTTGTTACATGTGACCGATTTCGAAGAAAAGCCTTTAAGCCGTGTCAGGATAATCTCCATTTTTTAAAATTTAAATTCACCTGAGGATAAGGTGCCGTGAAGGCAGGTTTCACTTTTGCTAAGTTATTTAAGTAACCTGCAATGTAAAAGTCTAAAAAGTTGTGAGGCCTTGAACAGCAAACACTAGTGTAATATATTTGAAATTCTGTTAACACATAGGAAAGTATCCTTATTAAAAGCTTGAGTTCTCTCCCTCGTCATTCTTGACCTTTTTTTTTTTTTTTTTTTTTTTTTTTTTTTAGGGAAATGCCCAAGAGACATAGGAAATATCATCACAGTGATGTGTGCTTTCTCAGCTGAGAATACTTCTTAGAGAACTCTCAAGAGAAGCAATCTATTTTGGGCTCCACAAAGACCCAGAAATCATAGATTTTTCTCCTTAAGCTTCCTAAGGAAGAAAAAAAAAAAAATCTAGATCTTCTCAGGATTTCAATGATAAAGTTTTTGAGGCCCTAACACACCCAGAGAAAGTTGAATTATATAGTTTTTCCCAGGTAACAAACCAGTTTGAATCCCTAAAGCTTATTAAGAATAATATTAGACTACATTTATAAATGCTACTATGTGTTTAGTACTGTATGAGTAACTGTATGCACATTGTGGTCATTTAATCCTGTCAAAACTCTACAAGGCAAATATTTTCATGAGGCCCATTTTACAGATAAGGAAAGCAGTCACCTCAGCGCCTTTAATTCCAAAACGTATATGTTTTTATATTCTACTATGGAGTTTTCTATGATTTGGACAAATGCATTTAGAAATTCAGAGAAAATACCATTGCGAGGCCTTGAAACCTTCTAAATGATGCCCCCAGAAGTAGATCATATGTTCCCACAGGTGCAGTGATAAGTCGGTGTGGGCTACTGATAGCCCAGAGGACTCCCACTGTCAGGAGGGGGCTGCTTTCCAAGGGGATAACCACATGCTGGTGGTAGGCACTTCATTGTTGCCTGGTACTAAGAAAAACATTTACTTTTCACTTTCATCCTGTCATACTCCCCTTCACACACCCATTATTTCTAGATCCACTTGATTATTTAAGGATCCCCTAAGTCCGGCAATTCTGTAACTTTGAGCTTAGCACCTACACCTCGGCCTATGTCTGAAGACCACATTCCTATACCTGCTTTTTTTGATCAAGCTGAAAATCTCTTTTCCCATCAAGCCTTTTTTTCAGCTTCTTGGCACGATAAACTCCTCCCTCTGCACCCTGGTAACACTTCGTCTACACTCTGTTCTTAGCACATGTCACAGTGTCACACAATTATCTGCTTACCATCTGTTTTCCTATCTACATCATGAGTTCCCTGGTAACAGGGATCATGCTATTTAATCACTGCACAATGCTATGTAAATAGCAGGCAGTTAATATGTTTTTGCTAAATGAATAAAAGGGCTGATGTGAAGAAATACTTTATGAAGACTGTGAAATTGTCACTGTTTTGTTTTTCAACTTCTACAAGCCAGCTGGCTCATTTGACCTTACACTATTTCTCACACTTTCAAAACACCTAACATATTTTGAGCATGTGTCTATTGTAGAGCAGCTCTATCAAAGTTTCTAAAGGTCCAAATCTCCTTAGAAAGCCTTGTCAATCTCCTAGGAATTTTTGGCAGTTTTGCACATGTAGGATATTGCTTTCTGTGTTAGTACATGTCAAAAGAACCCCTGTGATTGTGGGAGGTAGGATCAGAAGCTGGCTACACAAAAGGGAGGGACTCTTGCTCTCTGAAGATGTATTAAAATCGGGGGTAACTTGGCTCAGCTGCTGTGGAAAATGGTTTAGTGGTTCCTTAAAAAATTAAGGGGCACCTGAGTGACTCAGTCAGTTAAGCGGCCGACTTCGGCTCAGGTCATGATCTCACGGTCCGTGAGTTTGAGCCCCGCATTGGACTCTGTGCTGACAGCTCAGAGCCTGGAGCCTGTTTCAGATTCTGTGTCTCCCTCTCTCTGACCCTCCCCTGATCATGCTCTGTCTCTCCCTGTCACAAAAATAAATAAAACGTTAAAAAAAAATTAAAAAAAAATTAAGTGTAGTATTGCCATGCAACCCAACAATTCTGCTCCTTGATGTCTATCAAAAAAAAAAAATTAAAAACAGGTATTCAAATATATGTACAAACATGTTCAGAATAGCACTATTTACAGTAGCTGAAAGGTGAAACAGCCCAAATGTCTACCAACGAATGAACAAATTGTGGTATATCACGCAATGGAATATTACTCAACCATAAAAAGGAATTAAGTGCAGATACATGCGAAAGCATGGATGAACCTCAAAATCATGAAGTCAAAGAAGCCAGACACAAAAAGCCAGCCAGTCACATACTGTATGATTATATTAAATATCCAGAATAGGTAAATCCACAGAGACAGAAACCAGATTGATGGTTGTCACAGGGTAGAGAGAACAGCATATGGGGAGCAACTGTTTATTTAGCATGGGATTTCCTTTTGGGAGGATGAAACGTCTGGTAATAGACAGTAGTGGCCATGGCAAAACTGTGATTGCACCAAATGCCACTACACAGCTCATTTTAAAGTGGTTATTTTTGGGGCGCCTGGGTGGCTCAGTCGGTTAAGCGTCCGACTTCGGCCCAGGTCATGATCTCGCGGTCCGTGAGTTCGAGCCCCGCGTCGGGCTCTGTGCTGACAGCTCGGAGCCTGGAGCCTGCTTCCGATTCTGTGTCTCCCTCTCCCTCTGACCCTCCCCTGTTCATGCTCTGTCTCTCTCTGTCTCAAAAATAAATAAACATTAAAAAAATTAAAAAAAATAAAGTGGTTATTTTTATATTGTATGATTTCACCACCATTAAATAGTGGGTGGATGGGGGAGTTTAAAGACAAAAAGAGAAAAAGAAAAGAAAAAGAAAAGAGAAAGTAGAAGATGAGGTCAGACTGAGATGATGTGAAAGCGCTGCGTCAGCTGACGCTGGCTTTGAAGAGGTGGGAAGGTCAGAAGCAAGAAATGAGGGCCAGCGTCTGGAAGCAGGAAAAGGCAAGAAACGAATTCTCCCCCAGTGCTTCCAGAAATGAACACAGCTCTGCCATCACCTTGGCTTGAGACCTGTGTTGGACTTCAAATCTACCGACCTGTAAGATAATACATTGTATTTTTCTAAGCTAAAAAAGGTAACAAAATATCAGACTCTGGCTTTGCTGCTGAAAAAGAACTTCAGGAGATCTAGTACAATCCTGATGAAAATAGGGTGAGAAAGATTACATTACTTTCCAAGGGCACATGGCTAGCTGTCCTATATGCTTCCGAAACAGTGCTTCCTTCCAGAAATAAAAAGCTAGGAAGGGAGCAAACAATGAAAGAGGTTATTGTCCTAACTTTATGGGAGAACACATTCCGTAGGATTAAGTAACTTAACCAGTATCTCGTACCTGGTACTGAGAAATTAATTTTTTTTTAAGTATTTCAAAGATATTGAAGTAATGTAGGTACATGAATAATACTAAAATTATCATATCACAGAGGATAGAAGGACTTATTATGAGACCCATACATTTGTAATACATCTTAACTCCAGACCTGATTGATAGCACTTACCACTTCCTCTTCTAGTTATTTTTTGGTATAACTTAAATATCACTATATAATGCTACTATACAGTGATATCTAACAAATCCTTATGTAGTATTTAAGTCCTTTACAAAAATAACTCATTGAATTTTTTTAACAACTCTTTGAGGGAGGTACTAGTATTTGCCTTACTTTGTAGATGGGGAAATTGAGCCACAGGGTGGTTATGACTTACACAACATATTTGGGTTTCAGACCCTCTGCTCCTATTATACCAAGCTGCCTGCAAACATTAGCCTCATTTTGTAAGGGGGAAACTGAGGCTGAATGTGGCTAAGTTCATGGGCACATGAGTTTAGGTAGGTCCCAAGGCCCTGGTGCTTTCTGTTAAATATTTCTACCTCAGACAGGGGCTGTCCATTGAAAGGATAGAACCCCATAGCTGTCTTAACCCTGCCTAGGACTGGAGATGGACAGCCTGTCGAGAGTTACAGAGACTTCTAGCACCACAGTTGAAAGAAAAAAATTTTTTACTGTCAAGACAACAATTCTTTGATAATATATTTTCTTGGAATCATAAAAAAATTAAAACTCCTTTTTATTTTTACTTAAAAAACATAACAGGTTTTTTTTGGCAGGTAGTAACATGTTCAGCTGCCCTTCAACTAATGTGCTGCTGTTTTCCTGGAAGGCTGGTGCACAAAATGTTTTTAGTGTTCTCTGTAGCTCAGACAAGAAGACTTGAATCCTGGAGCTGTATTTTTTTCTAGCTCACCATAATACTTTGCCTCTCTTTCTTTGCCTTTTTTTTTTTTTTTTTTAAATCTTGAGCTTGAGTTTCCCTTATTGCTGGGTTTCCTTGCTCTAGACAGAGGCTTTCAAATTCTACAGTGGAAACTTAGGCATCCATTAGTGACACTTCAAAATTTTCCATAGGGTGGGGGAAAGAGTGGAGAGTAAGGGGCATGTGTGGAGTGGGGAGAAAACCATACGTGTGGGTCAGCATCTCCCCCCAGTCCCTTAACCCAGAGAAGCCCTTGCTGACCCTATGGATATTCACACAAAATTTTGTTGGAAGAAAGTATTCTATTGGGGGAAAAATACCATAACGGGTATAGAATATTCAGAACTGAAGGAATGTGGTCAAGAAGAGAATAAAAATAAAAACACCACTTAGAATAATGAGAAAATAAGGCACATACATCTAAGGTAGGTGTCTAAATGGTATTCCTTAGCCATGGAAAGATTCTGGAAACTGACCACCCATTCAGCTGGGAAGGGGAAAACCCCACTTTTGCTGTGCATTCTGTGGTGGGGGAGGCAGAACTGTGCTGGCAAGAGTTGAAAAGAGAGAGAAAGAAAAGAAAACGATCAGGTGGATTAAATATAATAAAATCAAAGTCTTCCTTCTGGGGAAGTAGCCCCTTAATAATTGAATTCGCTGTGGACTCAGACATTGCAGATGAAGTCGGAGAACATTCAGAGGCAATCCAAATTAAATTTTCACTGGAGTAATGAAAGTATGGAAGAACTAGACTGCCATCCTGAGGCAGAACAAAGAAATGGCGACCAGGGTGTTGCAGGACTATTTGCAGACCGATGTGGCTCCTTTTGTGGTGTCCAAAATACCCTAAGGATGTTCTATTCTCCTGAGTAATAATTCTATAAAACTTATCTTAAAACCCATGTGGATACAGGGCAAAAACCATGCAAACTATTCAGAAAGGTCCACACAATAATTTAAAGCTCTCTAATTCCTAAGTTTCCCTTCTGAGAGGCAATTATTGTTTCTAGTTTATTGTACATCTTTTACAAGAGATTCTATGCACTTCTAGTTATGTGCATATACATTCCTTTTGAAATGTATCAATGATGTCCACTGCAATGTACCTTGATTTCTTTTCAATTTAACAGTGCGTCTTGGAACTCATTTCCTTTTTTTTTTTTTTTTTTTTTTTTGATTGCATGGTCTTTTATTGGATGAACATGCCAGAACTCATTTAATCATTCCTACACTAATGCAAATTTTCAGTATTATGCTACCCAAAACAATGCTGCAATGAATATCCTTGTCCATAGGTCATTGCATACACGGCCATAAGTATAAAACATTCCTAGAAGTGGAAGTATTAAAAGGTATATGAACTTGCAATGAGTCTCCTAAGACTGCATTGCAGAAAGGTGAGGTTATGTGATCCTTCATTTTGGGGAATGCCTGATGCTCTTGCCAACCTTAAGCTACTGTGTCTCAAGTGACCTGAATTATTTTCTTTTCCCATTTTCTGTATGTTTGGATACAATTTCCCCATAACACTAAAAAGATGACTGTATGTGGTCACTGCAAGCACTTCACAAGCACTTTGCCCTGGTGGCTTGTAGGGGTCTCTGAGGAAGGGTTAAACATCATCCCTGGCCTTTAGGACCTTCACGTGTGGTTGTCGAGTATGAAACTGCCACTGAAAAGGGGAAGATCATGCCAGCTAAATAGCAGACAGGCATGCCAGAAGTGCAAAGGTGGTAGAGATCTGGGGGAGTGATACAATACTCATGGAGAATCTCACCTCTGACCTGACCTCAAACCACTAGTGAAGATAAAAATAAAGAATAAATATGTGAGAAACATATATATGTGTGTGTGTGTGTGTGTATCTCATACATATATATGTATATGTGTGTGTGATATATATATATATATATATATATATGTATAATGTATATGCATTTTTATTTTTATCTTTATTAAATAAAAACATCCCAATGGGAAAATATTTATCAACTCTGCTACTTCTTTCTTTTACACATTCTATGGAATGCAAGTTCCAGTGTATTCACGAATTTTTTTGACGCCTGATGTCACATTAAGGTCTACCACTATCTCATACAGACCTGTAATACAACGGTCTGTAACTCATGTATCCTCTAAGCTTTAATCTCTGAGGACGGAAGAAGACATTGTTGAGGCTTTGAACAATGTTTCTTTCCTACCCACGAGGTCCCTTGATGGTAATGGTATTCCTAGTGGAAGGCATCAGTAAATAGTAGCTGAATGAATACATTCATTTCACTAAGCTGTTGGCTCTTCCTTATGTGTATGACTAGTATGCATATACGGTGGAGCTCAGTAAACAGAATTTTTAAATGTTGTCTGGGATGCAGAGGGCAGTGTCTACAATGCCAGTTGTTTTTTTTTAAGTTTATTTTACTCTGAGAGAGAGAGAGAGAGAAAGAGAGAGTGTGTGAGCAGGGGAGGGGCAGAGAGACAGGGAGAGAGAGAATCCCAGGCAGGCTTTGCACTGTCAGCACAGAGCCTGACATGGGGCTTGATCTAACAAACCATGAGATCATAAGCTGGGCTGAAATCAAGAGTCAGATGCTTAAGTGACTGAGCCACTGAGGTGCCCCTACAATGCCTTTTAAAATGGACTCTGGATTTCTTCTGACCTTCTCTGAACCTCTCTAAGTGTTTTGTTAAACTACTTGGTTATCCCTCCCCTCCCTGACCCACCCCCTGGGGGGAGTGGGGGAAGATGCTTCCCTTAGGTAATGATGCTAATATTTCTGAAGTTCAGGCTTTACTGTTTTTTCTATCTCATGTAGCCGGTGTATGTACATATGCCCACAGACAGTACACACACAGACACACACAAATCCCTCTCTGGTCACTCTGCATGTGGAGCTGTGCCTTCTGAGGTCATTTTCCTGAGCACTTGTAACTAATTCAGAACACAGGGGCTCTTACATTTCTTCTCATACAAGAGAAGGAAGCAATTTGTGACCTGACAGGAGGGTTAACACCAGCTGGTCATAGTTTAGTGAGTTTAATTACTGGAATTTCTATAAAATATCACCCCAAATGACATCTGCGTTGGAACTGAACATGAGATTCTTTCTGGGTGAGCAAAATAAAACAGGCCATGCAAAGCTTTGCTCAGTCTAATCCTTGTACCTGATGCACATGGGGCTACAGTGACATCTCTGGGACTGATTTTTACTTAGCGAAGATGTGCTTTTTAATAAAACTGCAAGATAAAATTGGCACCGGCTACTTTAAACAAGGAAGCGAAATATACAGTTGGAAAGTGAACATGAAAAATGCTTAAGTAAAAGATAAAAGGATTCTTCCTTGCCCACCCACCTCATTCCCTGGGTTAATTAATACCTATTTTAGTGCCTTGTCAATACCGGCCCCCAATGGAAATGGACTGGATTTTATTTTTACAAACATTGTGAACTGGACTAATTTAAAATTTGTTTTAATAAAGCCAAATGCAAACACTGGCTACATTGCAGGAAGCCCGGTCTGGTTTAGAAGGTGAGCTAACACCTTTCATTTCAAAGTATGGTCCACGAACCAGCATCATCAGCAGTATCCAGGAGCTTATTAGAAATGCAGAGTCTTAGGCCCTGGACACAGACCTGCTGAATAAGAATATTCATTTGGCAGGATTCCCAAGTACTATCTCTGCACAAGAAAATTGAGAATCACTGGCCTGTAATGTTGCCTTTCTCCTTAAAGGTGTTCTCCTATAGAGTAACTAAAGGACCATTTGCCTGAGTAATGTAAACTGAGGACCAGATTTGAGAAGTTTCCAGCCACACAGAGAGGAAGGCACAGATGCACACTACATTCCATGGTGCCAAACTGAAAGGTTTGCCATTTGTCCTGACTGTTTTATTGCCCTCAAACTCTGCACCCAGCTTCTGGTGAGGTTTCCAAAACACGATGAATCCATAGAGAAATTAATAATGTAAAGCTTTTCCAAGGCTCTTGGCAGCAGGAGGAATTTCTGGTGGGGCTCACGTTGAGGAGGGGTCGGGGAAGGAAAACACTTTGATGTATAACATAGTAGCAAGGCATTTTAAAAGCCTTGTTCAGACTTTATCACTTCGGCTGGTTGGAAAAGGAATTTGTATGTGATGGATTCTAGGATTTGTCTTTAAGAATTTCTGACAGGGGAGCCTAAATATTTTGAGCCAAGGACTTTTACACACTGGCTGCTTTATATCTTTGGTCTTCTGTGCCTTAGTGAGAAGTGGTTGCTTCTGCCATTCCCAATAAGATTTACTTCCATTAGCATCTCCCCCCCCCGCCCCACTTCAGTATTTTCACGCGGGCAGTAGACAGCTGAAATACTGGCCAATGAAGGAAAACAGATTTCCCAATGAATAGTTTTACACCATGAAAAAATGAGATTAGAGGGATGCCTAAACTAATTTGGGGATATTACAGTCTTCATCTCAAGCCTAATTCTCTGTAGTTTCACTCCCAGTTTATGGACAGAAATTTAAAGCCAGTACATTTTATCATCTGTATCATTTAGTCTCCTTTTGACTAAAGCTTCGCGACGTTCTCTTCAATTTCCATGAGAATGAATTTCACCTTTTATGACATTCAAAGGCAATTATGGTGCCTTTATGAAAAATGATGTCACTCTGATACTGGCAATAAAATAACAATGTCCTAATGCCAATAAATGTATTAATCCTATCAGTCATCTTTCAGTTTTTCTGGTTTTGCTTTGGAAACTGCAGAAAACCTTCTGGTTTTTAATTTGTGAGCTATCTAGAAACACAGGCATAGCACTTACATCTTCCTCTGGCTGAATGCTCAGGAAATGGAGCAGAATTAAGTGACTATCCCACTAACAGGCAGGGTTATTTGGCCAATGCCTAGATCAGACACGGTTTTGCAGTATATACGATGTGGGGCAGGGATGGGGAAAATTATTCTCAGTGGCTGTCTGGTCTGGATCCCCAGAATCCAGTGCAGTTTCATTCCTTGCTTTTAAAGTCCTGCTTTCTGGGCGCCTGGGCGGCTCAGTCAGTTAAGTGTCCAACTTCTGCTCAGGTCGTGATCTCATGGTTGGTGAATTTGAGCCTCATGTCAGGCTCTCTGCTGTCAGCACAGAGCCTGCTTCAGATCCTCTGTCCCTCCCCAGCTCACTCTCTCTCTCTCTTAAAAATAAATAAACATTAAAACATAAAAATAAAGTCCTGCTTTGAGTGTTGCCCTCAGGGAAACACTGAATCCCTATTAAAGGGCTAGCCTAAAGTCCTCCCCGTATTAGGAAGTGACAGCGGCCTGGGATCTCTTGGATTCTTAGGTCCAACTCTTATGATAAGGCTGAGACTTGGAATAGGTGAAATAGATTTTTTATTATTAATTTTGTATTATTAATCAGTAGCTTATGGAGTGACCCACTCTATACAAACCAATTTATGCAGTGTTAACTGTATTCCTAGGATCACATCAGGAACTTTGCAAGATATCAGAGACATATAACATAAAGTTTTCTTTGAGTAGCTTATGTTTTGGTTGGAAGGAATATACTTATAAATTAGAAATAATTAGAGAAAAAACAGAATGTAAAGTTTATACTGTCAGTTAGCATAAAGCCTGTTTTCCTAGCATTGCCCACTTTAACCTCGTTGTGATCTTGATTTCAGAAGTCATGGTCTCTGGATACAGATCCTCTCAAGGGTAGGCTTTTAGAGATGGGGAATCGAGGGCTCCTGGGTGGCTCAGTCTGTTAAGCGTCCGACTTCAGCTCAGGTCATGATCTCACAGTTCATGGGTTCCAGCCCTGCATTGGTCTCTGTGGTGAGAGCTGAAAGTTCAGAGCCTGGAGCCTGCTTTAGATTCTGTGTCCCCTTCTGTCTCTTTCTCTCCCCCCACTCTGTTTCCCTTTCTTTCTCTCTCAGTCTCTCTCTTTCTCTCAAAACTGAATAAACATTAAAAAGAATTTTGGAATTGGGGAATCAGCATGGGTTTCAATGGTGGGGAGAAACTTCTTAACAGAGAGGGGACTTGAGCGCATTTGTGTGGCTAAGCAGGAACTGCATGAATAGAGATACCAGGGTCATCATCCTAAGTCAGGTGGTCAGAGTAAGTCACAAAAGTGAGAGGAGACTGGCATAAATCTGGAAAAGTGAGTGACATACCTGATGGGGGAGCAGAGTACTAACTGGGCAGGAAAGGTGGTAGGTAAAATAAGCCCAGGTTTTAGAATAACTCAAATGCCAACAAGGGTATTTAAACTTGACCCTGTAAGCGGTGATACTCAGGCAATTTTCCCCTACAGAAAACCATAATAAAGATGATACCGTGACACATTCCAATGACTTAGTGATTTACACAATTCTCCATATTTTCTAATTATAATCCTCCCGTTGAAAACAAAACAATATATTGAAATTCAAGTGAATGAGAGTTCTCAAAAAATAATAGATTGGATCCACAATTATATGGAAAAGTAAGTTGTTCTCTTGGGAAAGTAAGTAAAGTTCTGCACCATTAGATGGCCGATGGGACTAAAACAAGCTCTAGTTTCTAGCTTAGAGACCCCTCTTCCAGGTTCTTCTTCCTGCCCTGCTTGTTGAGTGAGCCAAATTACTACTAATGCGGAATGCGGAGGTAACAGACTATAAATTGCCTCCCACGCTTGTGCTCAGGGCTCAGATCTTTGGAGAAATGGTCTCCTCTGAGCCCGCCAGTGTTAAATAAATCTCCGATCCACCAAGATCTCTGAGTGCTGCTCGGTTTTTCCTCCAGCGTTCCAGCCTGTTTCCATAACAGTTCAAAATCCATTTATGATAAAAACTCAACAAGGTGGGTATAGAGGGAACATACCTCGGCATAATGAGGACCATATATGACAAACCCACAGCTAACATCACACTCAATGGTGAAAAGCTGAAAACTTTTCCTTTAAAATCAGGAACACAAGGGGGCACCTGGGTGGCTGGGTTGGTTGAGTGTCTGACTTTGGCTCAGGTCATGATCCAGCGGTTCATGAGTTCGAGCCATTCATCAGGCTCTGCTGACAGCTCAGAGCCTGGAGCCTGCTTTGGACTCTAAGTCTCCCTCTCTCTCTGCCCCTCCCCCACTTGCACTCTGTCTCTTTCTCAAAAAGAAACAAACATTAAAAAAATTAAATAAAATCAGGAACATGACAAGGATACCCACTCTCGACAATTTTAGTCACCCTAGTGAAAGTCCTAGCCAGAGCAGTTAGGAAAGAAGTTAAAAAAAAAAAAAAAAAAAAAAGAAAGGCATCTGAATTTGATATGAAAATGTAAAAATGCCACTGTTTGCTGACATGTTATCATACAGAGAAAACCATAAAGATGCCACTCCAAAATGGCTAGAACTAATAAACAAATTCAGTCAAGTTTCAGGATACAGAATTATAACTACGCAAGGAGGTGGCTTTGACTAGTCATTTTACAATATGTGCAAGTATTGCAAGTATTGAATCACTATGTTGCACACCTGAAACCCACACGATGTGATAGGTCAATTACACTTCAATTAAAAAAAATTAAAAAACTGAAAAACCCAGTGAAAAAAGAGGAATTAAGGATATTTATTGGCACCTATTATGTGCCACATACACATACTCGACATAGTTTTTCTTAATGTTCTTAAAGTTTTATTGTGGGGCCCCTGGGTGGCTCGGTTGGTTGAACACAGACAGGCTCAGGTCATGATCTCTCAGTTCACGAGTTCGAGTCCTACATTGGGCTCTGTGCTGACAGCACAGAGCCGGCTTTGGATCCTCTGTCCCTCCACCCCCACCCTGATCTCTCTCTGCCCCTACGCTGCTCATGCTCTCTCTCAAAAATAAATAAAACATTAAAAAACAAAATAAAAAGTTTTATTGAGATACAATTCACATACAAGAGAGCTGATTTTTTTAGAAGTGCACAATTCACTTTGTATATTCACAGAACTGTGCAACCTGCATCACTATCTCATTTTAGAACATTTTCATTACCTCCAAAAGAAACCCCTACGCATTAGCAGTCCCTTCCCACTCGCTCCATCTGCTCAACCTCTGGTGGCCACTCACCTCCTTTCTGTCTCCATGCCATTGCCTATTCTGGATATACACTATAATTTTTTTTTTTTAACGTTTATTTATTTTTGACAGAGAGAGACAGTGTGAGCGGGGGAGGGGCAGAGAGAGAGGGAGACACAGAATCCGAAGCAGGCTCCAGGCTCTGAGCTGTGGACTCAGGGCTTGAACTCACAAACCGCGAGATAGTGACCTGAGCTGAAGTCGGAGGCTTAACTGACTCAGCCACCTAGTAGAGCCACAAAATGTGACCTTTTGTTGACTGACTTGACATGGTGCTTTTGAGATTCATCCAATGTTGGAGGTGGACGTTTGTTATTTTTAAAACCCTCCTCTAATCTTGCAAGCGAGGCATATTTATCAGTTTTGCTGATAAGGAAATTGAAAGGCTAAATGCTTTGCCCCAGGTCTCACAAAGTTGGCAGAGAAATATTCAAACCTAAGTCCCTGCCTCTGTGGTTCAAACACTGCCACCGCACCCCACTGATTCTCAGATACCTCAGAGTTCACCACGTCATTTTAAAATTGAAAAATACAATGCCTTGCAGCACACAAGAGCTAGCAAAATAATCTTTTTTCTCCCCTCTCCCTGCTCACTCAAGCTGCATTCCAAGGGCAGGGAAACTGGGGCTCTATTCTCATGGCTCCCATGACAGCCCCGGGAGGGGGGGGGTGGGGGGGTTGGAGGGGAGGGGGGCGTTTGAAACTGAGCACAACTCAAACTCAACCGAAGGCAAGCCGGCAGCACCGCCGTGTGGTCCTTCGTACAAGAGGGTATTCTGTATCTCAGGCCAGCGTGCAGTGGAGACCTTAGCTTAAATAAGAAAACACCAAACAACGAACAGAACCCACCTTTCGTTCCTCAGAGTCACTCAGCAGGCAGCTGCTGAGTGTGGAGTTGCAGTGTGGAGCCCAAGGCACTAGGGGCCTGAGCCATAAACACCCTGAGGATCACCTCCCCACCTCTCACCCCCACGCCCACCTCCCCGGCCCTTGCCAGTTCACGCTGTATCTGCTAAACCGAGTTACCAAATCTAGCAGTCAGGACCTTTATCCTTAATTGCTCGATTCTCAAGGCCCATTTATCTTCTTACCTCCAATGTATTGGCCAGAAGCATCAAAGCTCTAGGAGAACATTCCCATCCTAATGTCCACAGCCTCAGGATCCAGGCCAAAGTAATCTATCCCACCTCGACTTGTAGGGCCCAGAGCCCAAGGCTGAGAGCTTCGCCTAAGATGTATGCCTTTTTTTTTTTTTTTTTTAACGGCACTCATTTTAGGAAGGTGAACTATTGACCCTCCCTTGTGACAAAGCAGGGTAAAAAATACAGACGCTGAGACTTTTTAAGTCCCCAAATTAGATGTTGGCCACTTTATTATTATCAATTTTAAAGTTTGCTGCTTTTTAAATGGTCTGATGACTCTGGCTGTGATTTTAAACTGGCAAAATTAGGTGATACCATCTAGATCTGCCCCCTAGCTAGATGTCCGTGGAGACTGGATCTTTTAAAGCAAGCGCCACAACACAATTGTTCTTAATTCACCACAGAAGGATAAAGGTCACAGCAGATTCTCCTAAAGTAATTGTAGGCAAGCTAGACTTCACATTGCATTGCATATATAATTAAATTTACATAAAAGAATACAAAATTAGGAGGTAAGAGAATAAATGTAAAGGCTGAAAATCGGTAACCAAAATAAAAATATTTCTTAAAATATATGCAGAAAGAAAAAGTAAGTTTACAAGTTTCACTATGTTTTTAGTTCTACGATTATCTAATACAAGAAGTATTGATTAAGTGCCTTCATGCTACGGACTATAGGGTAAAGTAAGCCATTGATTGCACTTGAGAAGCTTATATTCTTTGGGGAGGGGAATAGATACTGATTCATCAACATGTAGCTACTATATGATGTTAAAAAGATGATAATGATGCCAGTTCAGGGTGTTATGGAAGGTATCTTATCTGGACTTGACCTTGACAATTGACAGAGCTACCAAAGAAAGTGATAGATTGAGAAGTGGAGAACATAGTGACATTAGCCAAGTGAAGGGATGGGGAAGAGTGCTTTAAGCAGAGTGTAGTCACAGGCACACATCCTCTCCGGAAGCTGGAGAGAGCCATGGCTGGGGACTTATCATTGCTTTTGGGGGCTGCTGTCATGAGCAACAGGCAGTCATGGAAGGAAGACTGTGAGAATGGTAATATTGTTTATTTATTGAACAAATAACTGAATGCACACTTGAGGATATTTGTCCTCAATAGGTGATATTATCACTTGAAAATAGGCAATTGAGAATCCAGGAATGGGGCCTTGAAGCCAAAGGGCAAATTTATCCCCTTTTAAAATGTGCTAAGCAGTCTTGGGGGGGGGGGGGGGTTAGTTGGTAACAGCAGATGATTCTTGTTTAACAAACAATTGGGGTTTGGAATAGAAGGCCAAAACACCCCCAGGGCAGATGACTGCTCCCCAGAGGCATGTCAGTGGGTTAACTAGCACAGGTGTTGCTCCTGAGTAGTTTGCGCAGAACAGGTTTGTCTTTGGGGTATAATTATTTGGCCCACTTAATAGAAGTTTCAAGCAGGTCAACCCTTGAAATAGGGCTCTTTCCTCTTTTTAGCAGAGCTAGAACAAAAGGAAACTTGAAATCAATTAGAGAGAGAGAGAGAGAGGAAACCTATTTCTGTCCTTTTGGAGACAAAAGATGCAACACAATTGGTTAAAATTCAAGGGGAATAAAAACCCCTTGTGGCGGGTGGGATGCCGCTGCCCTAGAGCGGAGCTTCTGCTTCAAACACAGGCTTGTGCTGCCATCTACTGTTGGGAAGGCTCCCTCCACCTCAGGACCAGCTGGTAATTGTGTGCCGTTGCTGCCTGGCTCCTGATGGCTCCATCAGCAAGATGCATTAAACAAATATGAGGCAGAGAATCCAACAGCGGATTTAACACTTCGTGGCCTGCCAGGAATACATTTCCCTACTGACAATATTCCATTCTTCACCCTCTTTCCTCTTTTAAAAGATTCAGCCTTTCAGCAATCTGATTGGGACCCAGCCCTGCCGTGATGGTGTTACGATTTGACCTTTTAAAACAGGCCGGAGGGTAAGAGTATGAACCATTAACCTCACTCTTCCCCTACAGGAAAGTCTGAGTGTTTCCACTGCAGGAACCCCTTGAGGGTACTTTTCACGGCCTGAATGCAGAAAAGCTGAAATGCTCTAGCAATAAAGTCTTGGGAGATTATTCCCATCTGTCTCCCTGCCAACCTCACCTTTCATCATCTCCATCCAGTATTTGAAAGATTTTCACCTATGCAACAAATTATCTTTATTTAATCAAACAACTGAGTTTATTGCCTATTTGGTATGAAGCAGAGAGGCCCCTGATGGCCAAGTCATGTTAGTGGGAAGTGACAAACACAACCAGCCTGAGCTAACACCATCCCAGCCAGAACTGAAGAGGTTGGATGCTTTGGCGGCTTGTTCTGTCTTATTGTGGATACATAGGCAGTATCTGTTAGGCTTTGGAAATACTGAAAACAGGCTACCTACTCCCACTCCCCTTTCTGAAGAACCAGGTTGGAGTCCCTGACCTAGATGGACTGACTCCAGACATCTGCAGGGTAGAAGCATGATGTATACTCTGTTCTCAGCAGCAGTGCTTTTAAAACACGGCCAGTGCAGAGCCGTGAAACTAATAAACATCCACGAGACAAGCCATCTGTTTGTTTGTTTAACATTTGGACACTAATGTGAACCTGAGCTTACAGAACACTTCAGACAAGCTGACTGCCCCAAGATCTCTGACATTGTCTCTTTATGCTTCTGGTTCTTTACCTTCCTTCAAGGAGAGCAGACTTCTTTTCCTTTTTTTCTTTTTTCAAGCTGACAGAGGAAAATAACCCATAGAATTAAAGCTGGTTTATTCTGAGCTGTCAACATCCCTGTGACAGATGATGGTATACGAGAGAGGCTTGGGAATGAGCAGGGGAAAAAGAAACACATTTCATGAGCCATAGAGGGCAGGATCAGGCAGAGATGTTGTGCAAGATCCCTCCCCTGCACCCTGTGAGGTTGGGCATGTTGGGAGAGGCATAAAAGGAGCAATTTCAGATCTTAGCCTGTTGTTTGCTCTGGGTCTGGAGCTGATGCTTGAACTAGCTGGGCCGAGCTGAATTAGAGAGGGCAGTTCCTTCATTGACCAGTTCAATGAGCCTTCCACTAATTCACCAAATATCACCTTCACCATTCCAGTCACTCCTATGTGTTTCTCATCTCCCTTGTCAATGCCTAGATACATATAATCTATCATTCCCACAAGATACAAATTCAGCTCTTAGGACAAATATGGCGATAGGATGTATCTGGCACAGAGTAGGTAGTCAAAAAATTATTTAACTTAATAAATTAATGAATGGATGACTGAATAAATAAACGACAGGACAAATAACTAAAAAGGTAAGTAAATAAGGCAAGGGAACTAACATTTATCAAGGGACTCATCAGATCTCTTTTGCTCTACCCGAGTTATCTCAATAAAAAGGGCTATTCTTTTAAGGATTCCCATAGACCAGAAATAGAATCAGATCAGAAAGCTTGAGAACTGAGAGAAAGTTGTGCCCTTTCCTCAAAGTCTTTCTCTTTTTTTGCACGTCTGCTTTGTTCTCCTCTTTCTACAGCTGCCTTTCTGGGCTTCCACTCTGCGTATTTTCTGCTTTGCTCATAAGTTATGTCGACCCATAATTTTTCCTTGACGTACCACCAAAACATTTAGCTTCCTTTTAACTTTGTCTTCTTCCTTGTTAACTGCTTCAGCCTTCCCTTTCTTTACATCTAAATTCCAAAGAAAGGAATTTCATCAGCCCAACTTGCTAATTTGTTTGTTTTTGAGCCAGGCCAATTGGTCATGGTTGCTGACTAGCCTATGCATTGCCTGTTTTTGGGTCAGGTGACTATGTCCTTGTGGATGAGTAGAAGGTGGGGGCTCAGATCACCAACATAGACATTAGATAGTAGGGGGCTGTAGGGAGCCAGTTTCTCTCCAGAGGGGATGTGGGGGGATAGGTACTATACTCATGTCTGGCAAACTCCTGAATGCCAAGTTCCGGTAAAAGCACTCTCCCAAGGATCACCATATTTAATCTTCATGATGGTCTTAGGGTAGCAGAGATTTATCTGCTTTATAGATGAGGAAAAAGAGGCCGAGCTAGGTGAAATAATCTGCTTGAGACCACAAGGGTATTGAGTGACAGGTCCTGGACTGGATCCCCAATTCCTCCCTAAACTAGGGGCAATGGTATGCAAATATTTGTAAATGCGTCTTTGGGTCCAACATGGTCCAGGAGGTTTAGAAGCTGAGAGCCCTTCTGAGGATTGTGATCTGGCAGTCTCAGGGTAACTGACATGTCTAATATGTAGGATGACCCTGAAAAGGACTATATATAGTCCTTAATTACCTTTATAGCCAAGAAATCAAAAAGATCATGATCTGAAAGTGCATCTGCTGGCCACAGATGTTCAGGGCTCATTTGACCTTGGCAGATCACTCTTTCCAAGGATGGCCATATTACATATGTTTAGTGTGACTGACTAAGCTGGAAAAAATGGGTTGAATGCATTCATCAGATTTGAGGTCAGGAGGCCAATAAATGGACGATCATTGGAACAAGGATTGGCTGGCTGGGTCAGGGGTTAGGGGAAGAAGAGAGAAGTCTAGAATGGCATCAAGATATTTTCTTTTCTCATGTTCCCTTCCTATATCCCTGCCATTTTATTTCAAATGCTTTAGTTGCCACCTTGTTAAAAAATGCATCTTTATGTACCTATTACGGTAACACTTTATGTATTGCAGCCTTCTGTTGAATGGCTTCATTTATCACTAGATCCTGCTGATTAGGTTTATTTTCAATATCTTTAAAACAGCCTGACCTTATTTTTCTTAACCTTCTTTTTCTGTCTGGTTTAGTATAATGGTACAATACATTGTGGATATTTGAACAAAAATGTTGACCATTGTGTCCCTACTGCCTGGCAAGGTGCCTGGCGTGGGTGCTCAACAAGTACTTGTTGAATGAATGAATGCAATAAATCTTCAGCCTAAAAACATAATGTTCATGGCTAAAAATAAGACTGTGTTATTCTAAGATCATTGCCCTTGGAACATTCCCTATTGGATTAAAAAACAATCTCAGTTCCATTTCTTTTATAGGGTGAGCATGAGCATAGTAAACAGAGAAATAAATCTTGATCATAATGTGCTACCTTCATGGCCAATGTTAAATTTCCACCAATGTTGGTCTTGCTAAAAATTCAAACGGGGGGATTTTAGAAACATATGCCTTAACTTACAGATGGGAGATTTTTACCTATCAGTATCATAACAGATAACTTCGTAGAATTTTAGGGTGAGTTAAATAAGATTAAAACGAGGGCTTTCTAAACTAGATGTCACTAAGCAATTGTAAGCTATTAACAATATCACTGATAATGACAACCCAAACTAGGGAGATTTGGGGGTAGGTAAGGCTTCTTTATACTCCTCAAATGAAAATGTTTAGAGCCATATTTCTATTGTGTCTGCCCTACATCAATCAGCCTCTAATGGTGTTCTTAGCTTTCCTCATCGTTACTGAATAGTGTTGTCCACATGTCAGCCATTTGTAACTTATAAAATTCTCCCAGTAACCTTCTGAAGGCATGAAAATAAGTGGAGAGATTATTTAACTTTCCTAATGTTGCAAATAGCATGTTCTGTTAGCATTCAGATGCTAGACTACCATCTAGGTGATGATAACATCTGAATAAACCCTGCAGTCAAGCCTTTAAAAGACTCATTTTCTATCTAAGGAGGTCCCAGCCACAATCATTACAATTTGGAGTCTGCAAAGTTCCACTTATCATTTTCAGAGCCCTCAGGAATACATCAGTCATTTGGAAGCATTGAAAGTGTTTTTATAAGCTGCCATCATCTTTACCTACGGCCTGATGTGTGTTCCCAAGTGGGCACTGTGCCCTTCTCCTTCTGAAAACACTGAATAAATCCTTTGAATCACTTCATGAAATGATAGGTCTCTTTATCAGAATAAGCAAGAACCCACCTGCCCCATTAGAAAATGGCTTTTCCAAAAGTGAAAGCTGATATATAGCTGCTCATGAGAATGGCCCACAGTGTTTAAGAAGAGCAAGTCCATTGTCACTCACAGAGGTGGCACCGTGTGGCAGTCCCCACAAGCTGCCTCTCTCACTCTGAAAAGCAATCTTCATGAAATATTGGGATGGTTCATAAAGGATCTATTTTAAAGCGTTTCGAGTGACCCTGGTTTGTGCCTTTACTTCTTTTTCCTTTTTTTAGTGGGGAGGGGGGCACTTTATTTTTTTTTAGCCCAGTATTCTTGTACTAAAAGAGTGAAAATGTCAGGGCTTTGCACAAATCGTACTGACTTGACCCATGGAAGGCAACAGCATGCTCTCTTCCACATCATTACTTTTTATTACACTCCCTGCCACATCTCTGCAAAGGAGGGAGACAGGAAGTACGGCACACAGCTTGTCCCGGGGTTAATGAGTCTGTGGCCCAATCCTGCTTTGTCACATTTGGGGTTGTGTTCATCATCCACTCAAACACTAGAGCAGGTTCAACGACAGACTCGCTCTCAATGGAGCAGCAGCCCTGGTGGTGGCCAGCAGCTCTCTCTAAGAGCTAGGTTGTAATTAATCATGCAAATGAGGGAGGGAGGGCAAGAGCTTGGATGGATGGAAACCCTTGTGAGGAGTCTCCTCCTCCACCACTGATTTCTTCCTGGAGCAGTTAGTTAACATAGAGCAAAATAGCAATTAAGGTGTTACCTGCTCCCCCACCCACTCCTTTAAAAGGGTAATGAAGCCACAGGGCTATGGAGGGAAGAGGGAAGAAAACAGGGTCCAGGGGTCAGACCTGAGAGATAGGTTCAAGTCAATCTCAGCAGACAGGTTGTGGCATGGCTTTGGGTGAGTTGTCTGCATTCATTTACTCAGTCTTCTCTATGAAATGGGTCTAAAATTACGGATGCATTAGGTTCTGGTATTAACAGATAATTGTAGGTGAAAGATTCAGAGAAAAGGCAAAGTATTCTTGCCAAATATGAATCTCAGTGTGGTCAGAGCATAATCTAAAAGGAGACTCTGATTTACAGCTAAAGACAGAAAGAGATTTAGGTTTAGGATTTTTAGGATGAAACAGGAGCCAAGAGAGAGGAACAGATTATGAAGTTACTTGATTACTACAGTTTATTGTTTTGTTAAGACTGTACTGACTGACTGGGTCGGTAGTTCTCAGTGGATATGGTGCCAGCCCCTAGGGAGTGTTTTTGAAGTTTAAGGCACTGTTTTGGCCATTACAATGACCAGGGAAGCTCTTTATGAACTGGGGCAGTGATACTAGAAATCCTGTAATGTGCGGGACAGTTCTGCCCCAAATGAATTGTCCTGTACCCACTAACTCTGGAATGTCCACCTAGACATTTATTACATGAAGAAAGACTATCATTATCTAAGCCTAGGGACAAAATATATTTTTTTTAGCACTATGATACTATTTGGGGGCACAGATTTAACACACACTGATTTTTCTAAGAGTACAACTACTGTACAAACTGAGAAAACATTAAATTTCGTCTTGTTCAGAACATCATCAGGACTGTTTATTTCAGAAAATCACATCACCAACGGCAGCACCACTGATGATGGGTGGAGTGCCAATGTTACAGATTTGTGAGTCAACTGGGTTGTACTGGCGGGATTGGATGCAAAAGTATAAACTTCTGCTTATTTCGTTTACTCTCCTAGTGTTATCACCTCCCAGCTTTTATTCTCTAAAGTGCAAATGATCTTATTATAAATTACTTTCCTTCTTATTTCTCCTTCA
Organism: Panthera uncia; assembly: GCF_023721935.1. Lineage (NCBI taxonomy): Eukaryota > Metazoa > Chordata > Mammalia > Carnivora > Felidae > Panthera > Panthera uncia. The sequence continues at coordinate 22,007,371 of NC_064812.1, read as the reverse complement.
CGTTATAGGTAAGCCATTAATGACCTAAAAAAAAACCTCATTATATGTATAGCCTGGTTCTATTAGCTCTGAATTTCATTTCAGGAGAATAAAGGGTGTGTTAACCCTTTTTCACTCAGTGGTTAGTTGTGCTTGGTAGTGATTCTTCTTCACTTATTAAGATTCTTCTCTCTTTCAATATTCATTTCCTATAATCTGACTTCCATCCAAACGGATCCAGTCAGAGAATCATGTCTACGTATATTGAAGCCCAAGTTACAGACTGGATTCAAGTTTTCTCTCTGCCTGATGTGAATAGAGGACACAGAAAGAAAACAGAGGTAGTGTTGCCTAATCCATATTCTGGGATGGCTGAGTCTTACCCCTAACCTAGCCGTTATGGAAACCTCTGTTATTAAAGGCTTTCTTAGACCCACTGAATAAATGTGGAAATCAAGGATCCAAGATGCCAATGACTTTTCCAAGGCCTCAAAAACAAATCAGCAGTAGAACTGGGATTGAACTCCATTTTAATTCTGAAGCCAGAGTTTGCTACATTCTCCCTACCATGACTCACACAGTTCCATTTGAAGGCAATGAACTCATTGTTATCAATAGCAGTGACTTAGTGATGAGAGTGACTGGAATAATTACTCACACTTGCATGCATAGATTTTTAATGTTTCAAAATGTACTTGAAAACTATGAGCATATTTGATTCTTCCTATAAATTTGAGGAGACTGAACAAGTATTGGTACCCACATGAGAGAGAGGAAGGAGGTCTTTTGGAGACACACAAATGAGCCATCAATGGTAGATCCACATCTAGAGCCCAAGTCTCTGCATTAACTCTAACTTTATTCTCTTTCTACTGTATTACACTAAAGATTCATTATAGGTATGGATATTTTTTAACAAAAAAAAATAATAGCCAACATTGAACAGACACTTAATGTTTGCCAGATTTAACTTAGTGCTGCTAAATCACATTCATATACCATCAAATCTAACCTTCAGGCAACTCTGTGGAACTTCACAAATGTGGTTGGAAGCTTATTTTGGAGGTGAGGTAACTGATAAGAGTAAATGATGTGAAATTTTTAATAGTATTCAGTTCATCATCCTCAATGTTCAAGCAGACAGAGGGATACCGAAATCTCTGCCTTACTGCACTGAACAGCACTCAACAAGTTTCTAAGCTGTGACTGGTAAGAAATGTTTTTTCCTTCATCATGGTGAGACTAGAATAATGGAGGGAAAGGGTTAATATTGTCAGAGCTATATGAAATATTATTTAGATATGAGGTACTTCACAAAAATGGTAAAGGATTGCAGAGGATAAGGGAAATAGTTTTATCCCAGAACTAGCCAGAGTCAGAAGAGTCTGTTTTCAATAGTTTGATAAAAAGCATTAGCTACCAAATCTCACATGGATTCTGCAGCACATTTTATTCAGAGCCCTAAGACTCATACCACATTTTTTATTTAACTCTGATTCTGTCACAATATTTTGATGAGAGAGAGAGAGAGAAAATGGCTTCTGGGATAAAAAGGGCAGACCTTAATCTCTAGCTCAAGGACTTTGAAATTCAGTTGCTATGAGACTGTACCAGCTACTTAACCTCACCGGACCTTAATTTGGCCATCTGTGAAATGGGGTGGATAAAATTGAACTACAGAATCACTTTGGCGATAATGAGATTCAATCAGTGCTTGGAAATGCCCAGTTACCAGTCCTTCTCCAGGGAGAAAAGCTCAGAGAGCTAACACAGGGGCTCAGAGCTGATAATTTTCAGATGGGTCTAGTAGGTGATCATTTCCTTCTACTTGGTCTGTTCTCTAATTGCAAAAAGATGACAGAGAATAGAAAAGCTGTGGTGGGAGCCCATAGGTTCTGCAACGTGGATAGAAATCTCCTTGGTTTTATGCTTGTGGAGTGCTCAGCCTCAAATCCCAATGCCCTTACTCTTAAATTACAGCTACTGAAGCAAATCCTAAATTGGCTCCCCCAAAGACAGCAGCAGTTGCTGGGCTGCATAGCATGACTTCTAACATCAGCAACAGCAATCACAGCACCAGCAGGCCCCCTCTCCAAATCCTTTAGGATGTCATTTTGATTTAGATTCCAAATGTCACTTAAAATCTACATTCCTTGTTTGCTATTTCTCCAATTAGTATTTCCTTCCTATATTGTGTGTATTCTCACCCTAATGGGGTCATCATTTGAGTTCCTGTTCAACAGAACTTATTGTGATTATTTGAATATCTCACAGGGAGTGATGAAATAATGGGAAAAAATGTAACGGTCACTAATATAATGAATGTGTGTGTAGGAATTGTCCATATAAACATCCTTCAGGGAGGGCATAGAGCACGGAGTACTAAGGTATTAGGAAGCACAGTGGAGGACTTCTACATGTATTGTTAAAATGTAGGTCAGTTAATCCATGTATATTCTAAAGCCCTATTGTGTTGACTTCCTACCTGTTGCTTCAATTTTCCTTCAAACAGGTAGAATGTTAGTGTTTCCTTTTTCCTGTAAGCATCACCAGCAACTTACCAGATGGGGGAATATAAGCACAATGCAATTAAAAGCTTTTTAAAATTTGTATTTATTGAACATCTGTAGTACTATCATCCACTTGGAAAGACTGGTGCCTGCCCTCAGGCCCTAATATAGTCTAAGTTAGATGGACAAGAATGTTCACACCTCAGTTACCTGATAGGAGAAGGTTGCAAATTCTTAGGTAAGGAGGGAACCAATGAGTGCAATGGAGGGCAGGAGTCTGACCAGACCCTTCTGCAACTGAGGGTGAGGGGTGGGCCTGTCTGGAGGAGAACAGGCTTTGGGTCCAAGTGTGAGTTGGGGCAGATGAGAGCCAAGTATAAAACTCTGACCAAGAGAAAAGATGAAGGGTCAACACAGGGGAAAACCAATCTCTTGTCAGATCTATGCCAGAAATAAAAGGTCAGGGGATTCTAGCAACCACCTCAGTTTTCCGAATGAGTTGATAGCATTTAGGTCCAGAGAGACACAGATGAAAGCAAACTCAAGGTTAATTAGAGGACCTTGTGGACACAACAGAAGGATCACACCATCTCCACTCCTCTCCATTCCCAGACTCATGTGCACCTACACATAACCCTGTCACCCAAATCCACTTATTCTTTCTTGAAACACATTCAAGAATTTTTCCTTATTAAAATAATATTGCCAGTCTCTATGAACTGGCACTGCACAATAGTGCACTGTCCTGATATTGGTCACTGAATGTCACGAAGACTTTGTTGATTAGAACTCATTTCCTGAACTTTAAAAATTTATATCTGTGCTACTTGACACAAGTTTGCTATTAGCAGGTAGCTAAAGTCTTTAAAACAGAAAAAGCTGAGAGTATAGTCTAGGGAAACCTGTTTTTGGAGGATTATTTTTCATATTTGAATAGTTTCTTGGAAGATGGTATCTTCACCAAAAGCTCTGAAATGTGAAGTAGGAACAGCTAAGTGCTAAGAAGAAGGAAAACAACATGCTTTTTAGACATCTGCTAGGCAGAGATGGTCCTGGTGATACACCCTGTAAAGGGCTTCAGCCCAAAGTAGGAGCAGATAATAAAATGAGTTAGTGGCAGTAGTGCCACCACCTTAGATTGAGTCAAGAAAAATATTCTAAAATTAAGACTGAAACAAATGAAGGGAGATCTGTAGACTTGAATAATCTAGATGTTTTTCCAGGTGATCTGACTAGTTCTGACTTCTATAATAATTCCATGACCACAACTGGTAGTAATCTGGGGACCAAGCAAGACACGTTTCAAGAAATTAATTCTTTGTATGTGAAGAGTCTATAGTCTGGGAGTCCATTCCTCTCTAGAGAGCCTAGTTTCTGTTGACATAAGCTGTCAAGTGAAGAATATCAGTGACTTGCTCATGTCACCAAAGCATGCTTTCACAGTATAGTGTAACATATGAACAAGGGCAATAAAATCTATACTGTCCAGAAAAACCCTCAGGATCAGGGCGTTTCTGGAATCCTAGTCTCCCAATTTCCTCCTCTGGTCACATCTCTGTCACCCAACATGATATTAACTGGTGAGCACTCTCCCAGTCACCCCTGCTGCTGTCCCCTTCGAATGCTTACTTTCTACCACCACAGTGGTAATTTTGAGGAGACAGTCTTCTGGCCAAAGTCAGGGCTCTGTGCTATGGTGACTTTACCACCTAGTCCATTTTGTAGGGCATGGATATGTGTGTTTTCCCTCCTTTGGGAGCACTATCTTCATCCCAAGAGGATAGGTAAGTCCTGTGCATAGTACATCCCTTCTCCTCCTCCTCCTCCTTCTTCTCCTTCTTCTTCCTCTTCCTCCTCCTCCTCCTCCTTCTTATAATTCTTCTTCTTCTTCTTCTTCTTCTTCTTCTTCTTCTTCTTCTTCTTCCTTTTCCTCCTCCTCCTCCTTCTTCTTCTTTTAATAATAATAACAATAATTCTTTATAAAACTGGGCACAGGAGGCTAAGGACTACAGGCTAAGAATGAAGCCTAGTCAGGAAGAGGGTTCAGAAGAACCAGACTAAAGCCTGGACAAGGAGAGAGTCCTTGTCAATATAAACCCACACAAGAGTTCTTTAGTTCAAGGGGAAATGTCAGAGACTGCTCATGCACCCTTTGGGAAAGATGAAATTTTGTGGTTCTTTGTCTTGTTTCAGATACTCTTCCTCATGTTGGATGGAGTGTTCATTGCTTGGAGGAATGAGCAGCCACTCAGATGTTTCTAAATGCAGGGAGCCATTGTTATAGAGTGAGGAAACTAGAATTCTGGTCACATAATGTGGCCTAAACTTTCACTAATTATTCTGATGCCATATTGAGCAATTTCAGACAAGTTATTTAAACTTTTGAGCTATAGAATCTCACCTATAGAATGAGGATAGCACTACATTAGGAGTTCTATGGCCCATGAGCCAAATCCATCCCATTTCCTTTTTTTGTATGGCTCATAAGAGAGGAATATGTTTTCCCACTCTTAAATGTCCAAAAAAAAAGTCAGAATAAGAATGATATTTTTCAACACGTAAAAATTAGATGAAATCCAAATTTCAGTGTCCATAACTAACATTTTATTGGGACACAGACACCCCATACCTTTATGGACTGTCTGTGGCTGCTCTTATGCTATAAAGGCAGAATTGAGTGGATGAGACAAAGATTACATGTCCCACAAGCCTAAAATATTTACTAAATTATCCCTTTATAGACAAATTTGCCAACCCCTCCATTGTACCTTCTTTGCCTGGTTAAAAAAATAGTTGTGCAGAGAAAAGTCTATAAAGTCTGTAAAAAAGTTTTTTCATGTTGCAGAACACTTACAACCCTGGGAATTTGTTGTTGTTGTTGTTGTTGCCGTTGTATTAGAATCATATTTATGGGAATCTAAATATCCAACAGCATTACTAACATACAGTCTGACTCTGCAGACTTCTCATTGACTGGATAGATGCATTATTAGCTGAGAGATGAAAGAAAAAAATCTGGCTGCAATGAAAGTTGTTCCTTCTTTCCCATCAAAAATATAGCTGAGTTCTAGCCTGGGGAATGTATTTGTAGCAGAGTTTATATTAACAGAAAACTGAGAATAATAAGCTACACTGATTTAGAAAAGCATAAGAAAACATCTGCTCTTTGGTTGAGATTTGTCCAAATGTAAAATCCTAGCTTAAAATGCAGTAAAAGCAAGTTGCTTAGCGAGAATTCATGGAGCATCTACTATTTACAGAGTAATGACCTGTGGAAAGAACTATGAAATTGGCAGGTCTTGTCTTGGACAATCCTCTTTGCCTTTAGGCCACTTCCTGACCTTCCCAAACCCCTACCCATGAATAATATGCATGCCTGAACTTCTAGGCAAAAGCCTAATTAATTCTGGATCTTTCTTGATTTCTTCCTTGTTACATAGGTTTAGTTGGACAATAGACATCAGTGATGGATAAATCTAAACAGATGAGTTAAAATTCCACTGTAAAGTTACTTGAGTAGCAGGATGAAGTGTTTGTGCTTAATTCCAAAGACAGTGAGGTGTTTTAAAGTTTTATAACTGGGGGTGGACAAGGAGATTGGGACTGTATTTCAGGATGATTAATCAGGTAGCTGTGTGTAGGATGGACTGGAGTGGGTGGAGGCAGAGAGATCAATGGGGTAGTTTTCCCAGTAGGCCAGGCAAAGAGTGATGAGGCTCTGAACTAGTGTGGGGGCAGAGGGGATGAGAAGAAAGGAACAGGCATGAGAATCAGTGCAGAAGCGATTGATTGAATGTGGGAGTTGAAGAAACACTTCGAGCTGTAGATGCCTGCTTACTGGAAGCAGGGAAATTAGAAAGAGGATCTGGTTTGGGGGGGAGATAATGAGTTTGGTTTTGGATATGTTGAACGGAACATGTCAGCAGGACATGCAGTTTGAAATCAGAATAGCAGCTAGAGATGCTCTTCCAGAGCCCAGAGCTCACTATCCAGCAATAGTGGTGGGAGACAGGAACGGAGAGGTAGTTCTATTCTGATATACACAGAAAAGGGGTCTACCTCAAGCTCAGATGCCGACAGCAAGAAAGGAAGAAGGAGTGGGAACAACCTAAAAAGTCAGGGAAATATTTCAGGGTTTCATCTTAAGAAACTGATGAACAAAGGAAAGGACAAGTGAATAGTAATAGTGCTGGTTGGAAAGAGAAATAATGGAAGAGAGGATGGCATGGGAGAGACTGTAAGGACCACAATGCCAAACAAGATAAGGCAGCAGAGGTACTCAGCAAAGCTAAAATATAGATGCAGGAAATAAAGCCAGTTTGTAGTAAATATTGCAATAAAAATTTCATTACCTGGTAGCTCATCAATGTTCCAGAGAGAAGTAAATAATCTTCTCCCATTGTGCTCTATAAAACTTCTTCCTTCCCCATCTCCACTCCAGAGACAATTTGGCTTTTCCTAAATCTGATTAGACTTAAATCCCCTGTTGGCTCAGTTATGTCTTTGTTTTATCACATATGTTTTCCAGCTGCCAAAAACTGTGGAAGGAAATTTTCTAAAGGAAAATATTCCTGTTTCTTTATCAAACCACTGAGTAGTTTTATTTTCCCCTGGTAGCTCAGTCTCTCACCCCTTAATTTTTGTTCTCTTAGTTCAAAATATATTTTGGGAACAAAAATATTTCATATGAGCTTCATGTTTATATTCCTTTCTCTATGCCTGCCTTTTATTTTTTTCCTTCCCTATTTTTGAGTGACAATTGAGGGGTCTTGGGTCTGTAAAGAATTAGAAGATTTTTTTAGTACTTTTACTTACCATGCTTTACTCAGTAAGTCTCCTTTGCTCACAGATAGCTAGTATTGTTTTGTTATTAATCAATAGATGGAACAGCAGAAATTGATGAGCTTTCTGGTCAATTAAATCAGATCATGTTTTTCATGATTAAAGTCCTTTTTCAGAAGCACTCACTATAACCCCAGGATGATTTTCAGTGATTAAAGTCCAAAGAGCAAAACCAGAAACCATCTAGCTACCCATCACCTATTAGCATATATTTGGCAGAGCAGGATATGCACACACACACACACACACACACACACACACACACACTTGTACATGTGAGCATATATGCAAGCATAAACCACAGGTAAGATGTGTGTAAATCTGGGGGGGCTGGGTGGCTCATTCGGTTAAGTGTCTGACTTTGGCTCAGGTCATGATCTCACGGTTCGTGGGTTCAAGCCACGCATTGGGCTCTGTGCTGACAACTCAGAGCCTGGAGCCTGCTTCGGATTCTGTGTCTCCTTCTCTCTGCCTCTTCCCCACTTGCACTCTGTTTCTGTCTCTCAAAGATAAATAAATGTCAAAAAAAGAGATGTGTGCAAACATACCAAGATAAGCTTTTTTTATAACTGATAAGTGGTACATTATAGAAAATTCAGAGGGCAAGTTCTTGTCTTTTTATCTTTACCCTGGAAACATGTTTAAAATAAAGATAACCTCAGAAGCCATTGAGCAGTTCATAAAACATATCCTAGGCATTTCCCACTTTAAACATGGAACTAATATTATTTCCATCTTTGAATAATAGCAAAATATTAAAAAGACACTTGGATAATGACCTTCTTCTAGGTTGTAATAACTAGCACAATTCTTTATAAGTCCTAAGCCAAGATTTGAGCTGCCCAAGCTGTGGGCTGCACTGGGGCATGAAGATGCTTGGCAGGACCTGGGTATTTTTCAACCACCAGCTTTGTCTGTGATCTGGAAGGCAGTATCAGCAAATGGCATTTCATTTGTGTAGTCCTTGAGAGTCATCCGAGCAGGGCTGAGCTTGGAATCATGTGAGATAGCCAAGTAAAAGAGACAAAAGGAGACCTAAATGAAGGACAAAGTCTGTGGGTGGACCAGAAAGAACAGGTATCATGGATAGAAAGAAGACAGATCAGGTCCAGGGCTATGTGGAAGAGTTCACAGAATGGTTTGTTACTCCTTCAACCAAACTTACTGGGCCATCTATGGGGGAAGAAAATATCACCCTACTGTGGAGCCTCTAAGACCCTATTTCATGTGATGCAGTGAAAGAAAATAAGATGTACAATTCTTTTACATGAGAGTTACCTTTACAGGAGTTGGCATATCCAAGAGGATGAGTAACTTATCCATCAACAGTTTGAATTTTCAGGTATTTCATTGACTGAATGGATGCATTGTTAGTTGAAATTTATACTTCTTATCTAAACTGCCAAGTCAAGACTGGAGTGCTTGGTACAGAACACTAGAATGATATAGAATATCAGAGCAACCATGAGCACCATTACAAGGTGGTGTGAATACAGTGGCAGGGTTTTATGTTATTGAGAATAGAACTGGGCTATTTCTTGCACTTGGCTCCCACCTGCCTTCACACTTTTCCCTGTGTGCTTGAACCAGTCAGATGTGCACCAGAAATAGAAGTCATTAAAATTGAGGTTTAGCTTGGGAAAGAGTTGGGCCTTCCACAACGTGAACCAAGCAAAATCAGGCAGGCAGATATTGAGAGTAAACCACTGGACCTAGGCAACTAGGCTTAAGGACAGATGTGGTCATGGTCTGATGTAGGACAGGGAGTTAGCAGAACGATGGCAAGAATGATATACGAAAGGAATGATGTGGGAAAGGAATGATGTGGGAGAGGAATGATGTGCACAGTGGCACACAGGTGTGGTCATGAGGCTAGGGTCAAAACTAGGAAACTGTGGAGGGAGGTGAGGCAGTGCCCAGTCCCTCCATTTGCAAGGTGTGGAACCTTTTCTATGTAGGACCATTAGAGGTGTTCAGGCAATAGGTGCTTATGATGTAACGCTTAATCCTTTCATGCCCAACAGTGTGAATTCATGGGAAGTGTTTAGAGACCAATACAAGCCAGATTGTAATCAAGGGCTAGAGCATCCCATCAATAGACAAATCTGTAAGTATTTTTTTCTTGGCAGAAATGCTTTGGATGGCTATTCACTTTCTTTACAAAATGCTTCCTTTTATCAATTCATTTTATGACAGTAGGGAGAATGTCTATTTTTTTCTTTAGCAATTGCTAAATCTCTTGTATCAGAGAAGTTATGATCTAGGCAAAGCTGGAGTAAAGGAGGGTCAGCCAGAGGACTTTCCTTTGGCGTCCACTTATAAAAGGACATGAAAACACCATAGACATAAATCAGAAATGTGGCATGGCTTCTTTTATCCAGTACTCCATATGTGACTCCTCATAGAACAGGCAAAATATAAATCAGGCCAATTCCTTCCAAAGTAGACAAAACTTCAAATGAAAAAAAAAAGGGATCCTTGAGAGCACTGACCTTCTCTGATGCAAACACAAATGTATATGAGATAATATCTTGAAAATATTAAATCGTGTGTGTTTTTTATTCCTCATTCTCATATCTCTCATTTCCTGGTAGCCAACTGACATTATAGCTCAGAGAAAGAAGGATAGAAAATTCTACCTTGAGAAGGAACAGGATCTAATGTAGAGAAAGTTCTGATTTGAAAGGAAGAGGATATAAAAATTGTAATTTGTTCAACTTTCAGTTGATGGTCAAAAGAAGAAGGGAATGTCACTAAACCAGCCTCATAAAAATTCTAAAGACACTTCTTTAAGTGGAAAATAAAAGGCCATAATTGACATTAGAAAATTATTATAAAAAGATGTAAGTTATGACAGCATTATTAAAATGTGGAAGAGGGAGTAAAACAAAAGAAAGACTTTTTTTGTCTTTTTTTTAGAATATGTTTGAACATAAGTGACTATCAACTTAACATAGGCTGCTATATAGTTAGGATTTTATATATGAGCCTTATGGTAATAATAAACCCCAAACCCATAATTGATACACAAAAAATAAAGAGAAAGAAAGACAAATGTAATGCTACAGAAACTCATCAATCACAAAAAAAGAGAGTAAGAGGAGAAAGGAAGAGAGAACTATAAAAGAAACCAAAAAAACAAATAACAAAATGATAATAAGTACATACCTATTAATAATTACTTTAAATGTAAATGGCCTAACTGGTCTAACCAAAAGAAATGAGGTGGAGGAATGGATAAAAAAAAAGACCTATCTCTTGCTGCCTGTAAGAGACTTACCTCAGACTTAGACACACAGACTGATGGATAGAAAAACATTAAACAAGCAAATGAAAGAAAAAAAAGCAGGGGTAGTAATACTTATATCAGACAAAACAGACTTTAAAACAAACACTGTAGGGGTGCCTGGGTGGCTCAGTTGGTTGAGCATTGACTCTTGGGTTCAGCTCAGGTCATGATCTTGTGGTTTGTGGGATAAAGCCCTGCATCAGGCTCTGTGCTAACAATGTGGAGCCTGGTCGGGATTCTCTCTCTCTCTCTCTCTCTCTCTCTCTCTCTCTCTCTCTCCCCCCACCTCCTGCTCATGCTCTCTTTCTCTCTCAGAATAAATAAAGTTAAAAAAAATGAAACACTGTAGCAAGTGACAAAAATGAGCATTACATAATGATAAAGAGATCGATATAACAATTGTAAGTCTCTATGTACCCAACACTGAAGCACCTAAATACATAAAGCAAATATTAACAAAGATAGAGGGAAAAATTGATGGTAATACAATTATATTAGGAGATTTTAACACCTTACTTACATCAATGGAAGATAATCTAGGCAGAACATCAATAAGAAAACAGTGTCTTTGAATGACATATTAGATCAAATGGACATAACATGGAACATTCTCCAAGATAGATCACATGTTAGGACACAAAACAAGCCTCAATAAATTTAAGAAGATTGAAATCACAAAGGGGCACATGCACCCCAATGTTTATATGTTTATAGCAGTACTATCAACAATAGCCAAATTATGGAAACAGCCCAAATGTCCATCAAGTGACAAATGGATTAGGAATATGGGTATATATATATATATATATATATATATATATATACATATATATACACATACACACACACACACACACACACACAATGGAATACTACTCAACAATGAAAACGAATGAAATTTTGCCATTTGTAACAACATGGATGGAACTGGAGGGTATTATGCTAAGTGAAATAAGTCAGTCAGAGAAAGACAGATACCACATGATTTCATTCATATGTGGAATTTGAAAAAGTCAACAGATGATCATAGGGGAAGGGAAGGAAAAATATGATACAAACAGAGAAGGAGGGAAACCATAAGAGACTCTTAAACACAGAGAACAAACTGAGGGTTGATGGCAGTGAGAAGGTGGGGAAAATGGGTGATAGGAATTAAGGAGGGTACTTTTTGGGATGAACACTGGGTGTTACATGTAAGGGATGAATCACTGGATTCTACTCCTGAAGCCAAGACTATACTGTATGTTAACTAACTTAATATACAATAAAAATAGAAAAAAAAGATTGAAATCATACCATGTATCTGTTTTGATGATGTATGAAATGAGAGCTCAATCACAAGAAAAAAATTCTGAAAAAAACACAAACATGTGGAAACCAATGAAATAACTAAAGAAAAAGTACATGGAGACTAATGAAAATGAAAACACAATGGTCAACAATCCTTGGGATGCAGTGAAAGCAGTTCTAAGAGGGAAATATATAGTGATATAGGGCATACCTCAAGAAACAAGAAAAATATAAACAATCTAACCTCTCACCTAAAAGAACTAGAGAAAGAACAACTAAAGCCCAAGGTGAGTAGAAGGAAGGAAATAATCAAGATCAGAGCAGTAATAAATGACAGAGAGACTAAAAATAAATAGAAAAAAAGTCAATGAAACCAAAAGCTGGTTCTTTGAAAAGATAAACAAAATTGAAAAACCTTTAGCCAGACTCATCAAGAAAAAAAAAGAAAGGACCCAGATAAATAAAATCAGGAACAAGATAGAAGTCACAACTGACACCTCAGAAATACAAAGGATTATGAAGGAATACTACAAAAAATTATATGCCAACAAACTGGACAATGTAGAAGAAATGGAAAAATTCCTAGAAACATACTATCTTCAAAGACTGAATCAGAAAGAAATAGAAAGTTGACTGGACCAATTAGTAGTAGCAAAATTGGATAAGTCATCAAAATATGACCCCAAAATTCAAATCCAGAACCAAATGGATTCACAGGTGAATTCTACCAAACATTTAAAGAAGAGTTAGTATCTATTATCTTTAAGCTATTCCAAAAAATAGAAGACAAAGGAAAACTTCTAAATACATTTTAGGAGGTCAGCATTACACTAATATCAAAACCAGACAAAGATAACACAAAAAAAGAAAACTATAGACCAATATCCTTGATGTACATAGATGCAGAATTCTCAATAAAATATTGGCAAACCTTTTAAAAATACTTTAAACGGGCCATTCACCATGATCAAGTGGGATTTATTCCAGAATGTAAGGATGGTTTAATATTTGCAAATCAATCAACATGATGCACCACATCAACAAAACAAAGGATAAAAATCATATGATCATCTCAATAGATGTAGAAAAAGCATTTGACAAAATACAACACCATTCACGATAAAAACTCTCAACAAAGTGGGTTTAGAAAGAACATACCTCAACATAATAAAGGCCATATATGAAAAATCCACAGCTAACATCATACTTAATGGTGAAAAACTGAGAGTTTTCCCTCTAAGATCAGGAACAAGACAAGGATGTCCACTCTCACCACTTTTATTCAATATAGTACTGGAAGACCTAGCCACAGGAAAGAAACAATAAGAAGAAATAAGAGGCATCCATATTGGTAAAGAAGAAGTTAAACTGTCACTATTTGCAGATGACATAATACTATACATAGAAAATCCCAAAGACTCCACCAAAAAGCTACTAGAAGAAATATATGAATTTGATAAAGTTGCAGGATACAAAACTGACATCCAGAAATTGGTAGTGTTTCTGCACACTAATAATGAAATAGCAGAAAGAGAAATTAAGAAAACAATTTCATTTATGATTACACCAAAAAAGAATAAAATACCTAGGAATAAACTTAAACAACAAGGTGAAAGACCTATATTCTGAAAACTATATAACATTGATGAAAGAAATTGAAGATGACATAAACAAATGGAAAAATATTCCATGCTCATGGATTGGAAGAATTAATGCTGTTAAAATGTCCATACAACCCAAAGCAGTCTACAGATTCAGTGCAATCCTTATCGAAATACCAACAGCATTTTTCTCAAAACTAGAACAATTAATTCCCAAATTTGCATGGAACCACAAAAGACCCTGAATAGCCAAAGCACTCTTGAGAAAGAAAAAGCTGGAAGTATCACAATTCTAGATTTCAAGATACACAACAAAGCTGTAGTAATCAAAACAGTATGATACTGGTACAGAAATAAACATGTAGATTGATGGAGCAGAATAGGAAGCCCAGAAATAAATCCATGCTTATATAGTCAATTAATCTATGACAAAAGAGATAAGAATATGCAATAGGGAAAAGACTATATCTTCAATAAATGGTGCTGGGAAAACTGGACAGCTACATGTAAAAGGATGAAACTGGACCACTTTCTTATGCTGTACACAAAAATAAATTCAAAATGAATTAAAGACCTAACTGTGAGACCTGAACCTATAAATACCCTAGTAGAGAACACAGGCAGTAATTTCTCTGACATTGGCTATAGCAACATTTTTCTAGATATGTCTCCTAAAGCAAGGGAAACAGCAGCAAAAATAAACTATTGGGACTATGCCAAAATAAAAAGCTTCTGCACAGCAAAGAAAACCATCAACAAAATAAAACGGCAACCCACTGAATGGGAGAAAAGATTTGCAAATGATATATCTGATAAGGGGTTAATATCAAAATATATAAATAACTTACAAAATTCAATACCAAAAAAAAAAAAAATAAGCAATCCAATTAAAAATGGGCAGGGGACCCCAGGAGACATTTTTCCAAAGAAAACATACACACACAAAAAGGTTATAAATATACTCAGCATCACTAATCATCAGGGAAAGGTAAATCAAACCCACAATGAGATATCATCTTACACGTGTCAGAATGGCTAAAATAAAAAAGACAAGAAATAAGTGTTGGTGAGGATATGGGAAAAAAAGGAACCCTTGTACACTGTTGGTGGGAATGTAACTTGGTGCAGCCATTGCAAAAGAGAGTATGGGGTTTTCTCAAAAAATTAAAAATAGAAATACCACATGATCTAATAATTCCATTACTGGGTATTTACCCAAAGAAAGCAAAAACACTAATTCAAATACACATATGCACCCCTACATTTATTGCAGCATTATTTACAATAGCCAAGATATGGAAGCAATCTGTGTTAATCAATAGACGAATGGATAAAGATGTGGGGTGTGTGTGTGTGTATGCATAATGGAATATTATGCAGACATGAAAAGGATGAAATCATGCCATTTGCAACAACGGGGTGGGTGTAGAGGATATTATGCTAAATGAAATAAGTCAGACTGAGAATGACAAATACCATATAATTTTATTCATATGTGGAATGTAAAAATACCAGATGAATAAACAAACAAACAAAAGGCAAAATAAGACCTATGAATACAGAGAACAAACTGATAATTACCAGCTGGGGTGGATGGGCAAAATGGGTGAAGAGGAATGGGAGATACAGGCTTTCAATTATGGAAGGAGTAAGTCATGGGAATAAAAGGTACAGCATAAGGAATATAGTCAATGATATTATAATAGTGTTATATGATGACAGATGGTACTGGTGGTGAGTATAGCATAACATAGAAACTTCTCAAATCACTATGTTGTACACCTGAAACTAATGTAACATTGGTATGCCAACTATAATCTAATAAAAATAAAAATAAATTTTTTAATGTTTATTTATTTTTGAGAGAGAGAGAGAGAGAGAGCGAGCGGGGGACGGGCAGAGAGAGAGGGAGACACAGAATCTGAAGCAGCCTCCAGGCTCTGAGCTGTCAGCACAGAGCCCGATGTGGGGCTTGAATACACAGACCATAAGATCATGACCTGAGCTGAAGTCAGACGCTTAACCGACTGAGCCACCCAGGAGCCCCCTAATAAAAATCTGTTAGTGTTTATTTATTTTTGAGAGAGAGAGAGAGAACGAGAGCTTGTGCAAGTGGGAGAGGGCCAGACAGGGAGACAGAGGATCTGAAGTGGGTTCTGTGCTGATAGCAGAGAGCCCGATGTAGGGCTCAAACCCACGAATTGTGAGATCATGACCTGAGCTGAAGTCAGATGCTTAATCAACTGAGCCACCCAGGCGCCCCAATTAGAAAAAAATGAAAGGACAAGGGAATCGAAGTTAGTCACAATAGGAGTTGCAACACACTTGTCCTGACTTTCTTCTTCGGGGTTGAAATTGTAACAGAGATGTATTAGATGGGTTGAGGAGAAGATCCAAAAGTAGACATACCTTTAACTTCTCTCTTATAAGGTTGAGAAGAGACCAGCTTTCATGATGGCTCCTCCTATACCAAGCTGTGGTGGCCATCTCAGGATAAAATCCTTGATGAAGGGCATTTATGCAGAGAGAGAGAACTCCATCTCTACAGTGTGGAAGACCAAGAAGTTCTCACAGATTCTGCAGAGAGATGTGGGAAGTAGCTGATGGCACTGGTTGGTGGGTGTAGCCGGAGGGATGTCAGAGGGATGTAGAGTGAGCCTTCAGCTGACTGCTATTAAGAAGACCATTCTCCCTGGGAATCAGCTGGGAATTGCAGTGAGATCTTAGAGGTACACACAACATCAGCAATTACTAAGGAAGGGCCGGTTGGGCAGGGGTAATCAGAGGACACTGATCAAAGTAAGAGCACCTTCCACACAGATTTTTTTCATTTGATACCAGCAGGATGACTCATCACCAGGAAACCAAAGGATACTACAGTATTTTAGTGATCAAGGTAGCTAGAGAAGAACGCAAGGGTTTATGTGTAGGAAAATGATACCTTCTCTCCCTGCCACTGGGAGTCCACATGGGCCCTTCTTTCCCAGCCCCTCAATAATCACCTGCCATCTTGGAGAGGAGCAAGAGGAGGGGAAAAAAAAATACAAAAGGGGAAGTAACTTTATCTGAACAAGATTGGATCATGTAAAGAGATTGTTTATTTCATTGAGTTAGGTAAATTTAATAGACAAAATTGATTTCAAGTTTTTTCTCTATTATCCAATAACCTAAGGGATTGTTAGGAAGATTAGATTAACTCTGGAAAAGGAAGAAACTCAATGTCTTTACATATATGAATGTATGTTTAATTTTGACCTCACTATGTTGTGTTTTATGTTTATTTTCATATTTTATTTTAAGAACTTTAATTTGTCTCTTAAAAAGTTATCTGGCTCAGAAAAATTATAAAAGTAAATCGGAGACTATGAGCTACAGAAAAGTAAGAAAGATATTTTCTGTAAGTGAGAAAGATGTTAAACCTGGAGACAAAGTTTAAAAACTTATGTTTATGTATATACATATATATATCCATGTTGAACAAGAATGTGTCTAACATCTGTGAGTTTTTACTGACAGAAAAATTAGTGAAATGAATTTAAAAACTATGTAATAAATTCCTTATTTGGAACTTAAGGAAGAATATGATTTATATTGGTGCAAAATATTTTTCTTTTTATATTAAATGAATGAACGGACACCAAATTATAAGCCCCTGAATACCTTGGTATAGCCCTGGCCTAAGATTTAAAGTTTTCCACAGGCAGCAGCAATAGAAGCACCCAGCCAGAGCAGTGGAATCACTCTGACCTAGACACTTGTTATATTTTCTGCTTTTTCCTCATCCCAATTGTTTTTGGACCCACTTCCCCTTGATTTAAACTGTCACCGTGGGAGCAGCCACTTTGTTCCCCATGTCCTCACTTTCAGGCTACAGTTGAACAAACGATGCAAGTTGGGGCAATCATTTCCTTCTCTAGGGATGTTGAAACCAACAAGGAGGAAAGGGAGCTCCGTTTTGTCTGCATGGTTAATACAAGCCTTAAGAAGCAGGTTAGCAGATGATCCCATGTGCAGATCATCTGGGGTCCAGAAGCAGAGGTTGCAGAAGACATAGTGGAACATAGTGCCTTCAGTTATAAATATGAATATGCCTGGCAGAGTCTGGTCTGGCTGGTTCCTCAGTAAAACTGAGAAAACCAGGAAATTTGCCACTGATGGATCTCACCACCCCATTATGATACTTCATTTGGGCCCCCTATTTGCTCTCAATAGACCTTCAGTCACTGCTTTCAGCTGTTAATTTGTATGTTAGTGGAACATATAACACAAGAGCATAGAACATAAGAACATATGTCAGTGGAACATATAACACAAGAACACAAGAACATAGAGCATAAGAAAGTTTTATCTTGGGGATACGGGGACCATCTTCTTTCTATCTCTCATAGACCTATGGGATGTCCAACTCTCAGCCTCAGATTGAGTGGAGCAGCAATGTGTTGAGGAGGCTGTAGCCAAATCAAAACTGGGCAGTGAGTGCAAGAAGGGAGGCCCTTGCTCCCCTATCCCAGTGCTAATGGTCTGGAAGAATAAGCAAGCTGGTTAGAAAGTTACCTTGTTTTTATATTCAGTCCATTGAGTCTCCCTATTCTATTCATTGCTTTTTATTTCCCAAAGCTTGTTCAGAGATTTTTAATTATAAGGCAAAAAGGAGTAGAGGAAATAGCTTCTTTCTCGAAGTGATTGTTGGTGATCCAGACACTGCTTGGCTGCTGTAGTAGGCATCTGTAGTTTTTAACCATCCAGTATTTTCTGGTTAATGGAATGATTCTCCCTCAGGAACCACTCTGACCCTGCTCTCTTCCATGCATCTCTTCAGATGGAGCTGACTCTCACTGGCTCAGAGTGAGCATGTGACACAGAGTAGGCCAATCAGAATATCACAATCTCCCAGCCAGAGCAGTTGATCGAAGACTGGTCACATGACCCAGTCAGTGTCAATGAGACCCAATGAGGCTTGTGCTAGGACCCCTGAGAAAGTTGCATGCTTTTTTTCCCTCCCCTTCTGGGACTTTTGGCCATAGGAAGAGGTTGGCCTAGACTTCTAGTGATCACCTTGTGGAGCCTATGGGTGAAGCTAATGACCTGGAAAGACAAAGCTGAGTGATAAAGAGAAGCCAAACCTTGACATCTTTTGAGCTCTTGAATCCAGTGTGTCTGAAGCCTTCTCTACTACATTTTAGTCATACGAATCAATAGGCTATTTTCATGCTTCAGCCACTTTTTAAGGGAAAAATCTCTTTTGATAGACTCCTTACTATCACTTCATCTCTCTGTGACTTTGGGAAAACTATGCAATCTCTCTAGGCCTCAGTTTTTCATCCATGTATTCAATATATAAAACTTTAGTACACACCAACAAACATCATTCATTCACTACACTTGGAACATTTATAAACAGAAAAGGGCAGGATGTGTGATTCCCTCCCAGCTTCAGTCTCCAGGTGTCACACTGCTTTGGGTCATGTGTCCATCCTTGGATCAATCACGATGGCCAGGAGAATGTGATGCTGTAACTGACCAAGTCAAATTGTGTGATTTCTTTGGGTCCTTTTAATTCTACCCTTTTGAGTCTGTAACTGGACAGGTTTTCAAATTTAACAAGAATCCATTTTAAAATCACAAGGAAAGTCTATACAATCTAAAGCGGCCATGCACTCTGGAGGACTCACATGTCTTTGACCCCCTGAAAATACAGATACCTATGGACAAGGTCTTATTCTGATGAAAATATTCAGTCTTTTATTGACACTTAGAAAATATTAAGTATTCATTTTCTAACTTTGGGGGACTCTATATGGGCAATGGAGTAACTTTATTGATGACTATTTCCTGTTCCTCATTTCTCTCATAACCCACTATAGGAAAAATTTGAAGGTACACAATGTCCTAGTCATACTAAATGTCCTTTTAAAAAACAATATTTTTGTAAGCAGGAGAGAAGTGAGGGGCTTCTTAACTGAAAGCAATTTTAGGCTGCTAAATTTCACCAGATAATGGAATATTCTAAATTGGCTACACTGGTGAAGAGTAGAACAACTGTATAAAAACTTGCCTACTGTTTCCAAGCAGACCAGAAATATCTCAGACCTCATAAGACTTTGAACAGATTTATTTTTTATATAAGAAGTAAAAAAAATGTTGAAAGTCATTCCTAATGAAAATCAATCTTTTTGTTCTATTATGCATTGATGAAAGAAGCTCATGATTATTAGAGCGATTGAAGTCTGAATTCTTTTTAATGAATATTACATTTCTATCCATTAATAGGAAGCACAGCAGCCAGCCAGACTCGAACCCAGTTTTCATTCCCTGTAGCGTTTCCAACAGGGGTTCTAGGAGTCAAGTCCTCGGAGTCTGTCTGTAGTGTTGTAGGATGAGTGCTTTACTAGTTAAATGGAATACCAGGCAAAATAAAAGCAAGAAATGGGCTTCAGATCCAAATAGACATGCTAAAAGTGACCAAACAGGATGATTATTCTAACATGGGGATGATCATGGCTTTAATCAATTAGAAGAAGAGTCATACTGTGATAGCACTTTCTGCCGCCTCATCCATTCTCCATATGCAGCATTTGGGCATTTAATTAGTATCTTAATTTTCTCAGTTGCTTCCCTACTCATGGTGTTCCCCATCTCAATGAGCAACATGACCTTCTTAACGCTCTAACCAGAAGCCTGGTCATCATTTTTGGTTCTTCCTCTCTCTCTTCTCTTCAACCCTCACCTTCTACTCAGGTCTTGCCTCTCAAGTATCAAGTAACTTTCTTCTCAAGTATCTCTTGAATCCTCCCTTTCTTGCCAACCATTTTGCTACTTTCTTGGCTCAGGGAATTAGCTATAGAATACTTTCACAGTTTTGGTTACTGTTTGAGCGTTTTTTACTTTTTTATTTTATTACAGAGCAAAGAAAACCCATTAAAACACACACACAAGGAAATACACACAGTAAAAGAAAACTATAATGAATAGCTACGATCTCAACTACATTTCAGATACTTATTAAAAAGGAATTAGAAATGAGGCTATAAAAAGCAAACAAAATTGCTTAAAGTTACATCAGCATTTTCAATACCATCTCATAATGTTCCAAAATTTGAAATATTGGGGATATTTATTTTTAACTAAAGAGTTATTTCAGTAATTATCATGCACCACCTTTTATTCAGTACATAGCAAGTACCAAGTCAAAACTTGTTCAACTGAAACTCAAATGATGAAAATATTAGAATCGAAAGTGAACATGTGATGGGAAAGAATATATTGATGTGTCCTTAGGGATCAATGGACTGCAATTTAGAGGGTTAGGACTAATTGTAACACTTGTGGAGCCCTGGAAAAGACTGCGGCAGAGGCCAAGGTAACACAAAGCTGAATGTTTTAGTTTTAAGTCAAGTTAATAAACTTAAAATTTTTGTCTTCTTATCCTGGTAAATATTCCTTCATTATAACTTGGAAGACCAGATATGAATTTAGAATCCTTGAATTCTTCAGATTTCTGCTGTAGAATATGGTGGGTCTAGGAACACCCATGGGTTACCAGCTTTGTCTCTCCACAGTGGCTACATTCTGTGCCCTGAGGCACCTCAGGTGCCCAGAGCTGGACAGACTGGCAACGTGGCTTTTCCATGGGAGGATGGATCCAAAGAAGCTCACACATGCCCTGGAAGTCGATTTACCCTGTAGTTGTCATGTGGTTTACACATATAATTTAATTTTATTAATCAACTCTTCCTCTCAAAAACTAACATATCTTGGTTTTTATCAACTTGTATGTGATTCTTTCACATTCTGTTTCTTCATTTTCTTCTAGGAGAAAGCTTTCATGTTCTATTGTTTCCTGCATCTGTATTGTAGGATAAAACTGAAACCAGTCAGTGGTTCAGAAACATATCCTCTTATGAGATCTGCCTCTATTAACCATTCCTGAGAAACAGTCCACGACAAACTCTAGTGACTCAAACAACTATGATTTATTTTTTCTCACAATACTGTGGGTTGGCTGTGTGATTCCACTACTGATTTTTCCTGAACTTGTTCGCATGGCTACATTCAACTGGAGGGCTGACTGAGCTGGAAGCCTGATTATTGGTACCAGCTGCAGACAAAGGCACCCAGTTCTCCTTTAACATGGCCTCTTATTCTGCTAAGCTGGACAGGCTTCCTTCTGTAGCTAGGTCATAGTAGTGGTCCAAGAGGGTGAAAGCAGAAACTGCAAAGTCTCCTAAATCCCAGGTTCTAGAATCCCCATAACATCACTTCCCCACCACATAACATGACTTATCGGTCAAAGCAAGACACAGGCCAGCCCAGATTTAAGAGGTGGGGAAAAATGCTTCACCTTTACAAGGTAGTAGTTAGCAAATATTGTGGCCATGTTTCCTCCAATCTGCCATGGGATCTTAGTTTATTTACCTGAAGAGTAGGTTATTAAAATGTATCATTTCAATGGCTTTGACAAATCATCTACCCATCTTCACTCTATTCTGTCTTCCTAAATTTAAAATAATTCATCCCAGATGTCAATGGTGGATGGTGCAGCAAAATTATTACTTTATATTTACAAAACAATAAGGAATTCTAAGCTTCAAAGATTTTTTAAATTGGAATTTCACCTAAAAACCTATGCCTTGGAAATTAAAAAAAAATGGTAGAAAATAATTTGTGGCAGTAAAACAAATATACTTAAAATAACTAGAGAATAAACTGATAGCAGAACATCTTATTTCAAATGTCCTTGTAAATGATTCCTCATAAAAGAAGAACCAGAAAAAGGCAGGAACTTGGTTTCCTACAGAAGAAATAGTGAAATTGAAAACATGTTTAATATTACTATTAATAAAAGAAATGCAAATTAAAATGGGATAGGTTTTTCTTTGCTGATAGAAATGGTAAAATTAAAAAGATGGAAATTCCTAGTATTGGTGAGTTTGTACTAAAACGGGCACTCTCACGTATCTGCTGGAAGAGAATTTGGCACATGGAGCAAGAACTTTAGTCAAGTTATCCTAAATCCAAGAGGTTATAAGATCACTCTGAGATAAATAAAAAATATTGATATATAAACAGGATATTTAGAAGAGAAAAAAGAAATAATTTATTATTTCCAGTAAATTGTAATATATCCTGTTGATAAAATGCTATGAGGTCATTGAAAATTATGCCACAGGAAAGACTTAGCGTAATATGGGAACATGGTCATTGATACAATGTTAACTGGAAGATTAATATACAAAACTAACTAAATACAACTATTTTCCATTTTAATATACATTCTAATTGTTCTCTGCTTGACTTTCCCATCAGCTTCCCATCAGATTGACTTTCCATCCTTGACTGCTTTGTTGTGTGCCCGAAGAGACTGACTCTTATAGATGGTATTTTGGGAGCTTCTTCATCAGAGGGCTTAGAATTGGTTTTGGCCAATGGAAGGCATTAGTGTAAAATTGGAGGGTTGGCAAAGAAAGTGATCCAGGGTTTGATTTCTTCCCTCTTTTGTATCAATTTATGGTTCTCTGTAACCACAGCTCCTGCCAGGTATCTGTATTTTTCTCTCCGTGGCCTTTAGCCGGAGAGAGGGTGGTATTAACTTCCTGTTCTAGCTCTGTTCCTGTTCTAGCTCTGTGTGCCTCACCATGCCCTGTCTAATCCCTTAACTCTGCCCACACTTATGAAAGCAGTCCCTTCATTAACTCTCTTTATTTCAATCCTGCTTCTCAGAATTCATTTTTCTACCTATTCTCTGCCTGACACAACATTCATATATCACCATAAAAATACATATTAAAAAAATTAACAGGAGTTTTTTTTAATATGGTAATATTTATGGTTAACTTTCATTTCCTTCTATGTGATTTTTGTGTTTTTGCATTTTTAAAGAGAAGAATACATTATGGCACATTATTAAAAAAACAATGTGAAGATTATTACAATGTGACTCTTGTAGATGAAATTGATCTACTGTGCATTTTAGCATTGTTTATACCACACTAACACTTTGTAGATGTCACTGTAGTCGGAAATACATTTTATTGTTTATTCTTCCTACTCTGTGAATGGAGTGGGTGGCCATTAACATCTAAGTTTCATCTATTAGGAAGTGGGGGCTTAGAGAATGAAAGTGATTTGCCCAAAATGCACAGCTAGTAATAGAAATTCCAATAGGAATTGGAAACCAGATCTTCTAACTCGTATTCAGTTCTTTCAACAATGTGGATATTGTGTAGGCCTAAATTGTGGGGTATACCATTATTATAGATGCTGGTGATGCTTGAACTGTAAGATTTTTCTTAGAAAGTAATCATGCCTATTTAAAATAAGACATTTTCCCATAAAAATAAGCATGCTCATTTGGAAAAATGCAGACATAGTGAATGCATTAAAAGAAATCTATCCCAAGTGATATTGACTATTAGAATATGCTTATTCTTATCTCTTTTTGTGTTTTGTAAGAGATAATATTTATTTCTTAATGTCTAGCATATATCTAATAAGGATAAGATTTACCTGATCAACACAAAAAGATTGTCCAATTGTTTATATTCTTTACTTATTTCAAGTCCTTTGTCTGACTCTCCTTTATAAGCCTTACTCTTCCCTGCAGTTTTCTTTCTTTCTTTCTTTCTCTTTCTTTCTCTTTCTTTCTTTCTTTCTTTCTTTCTTTGTCATCACCTACCTTTGATTTTATTTTCCTCATTTATTTCCAGATGTTTTATGGACCCATCTGTATGAGATGCTTTGTCAGTCTCTACATTAAAGGGACATAGGAAGGGAAGTCCAACTGAGAACATCTTACTCAGCCAATAGCAATCTACACCCACCAAAGAAAAACTGCTCAAATCCCAAGTCTTACTTTTCCAAGGCTTATAGGGGTCCCCCTGATCCATTCTTGAAAATTAGCAATTCAAATCTTCATTTCATGTATCCAAACTCCAGAGTCTTTGTGCTTGTAAAATTCCCATTAAATTTAATGCTATCTTTGGGTATAAAATATATGGTGTCTGACATTTATGTGTGATTGGGAGTAGTGTTGTGTCTGGAGCTTTATTTCAGTTGCTGAGATTGCCTTATATCTTTTGATTTCTGGATCATTTTGCTGCATTTCAAGAGCCACTATTGTGGCTCCACTTGAAAAATGTTCATTTTGTACTTTAAAGTAGATGCAATTCTGCACGGTTGAGTGCACACTACTTCCAAGACCAGTGCTTGTTTTGTTAGCAGCATTGCTTTTGTTTCCTTTTCTGAGTCCTTCACTACTTCTTTCCACTCCACAAATAGTTCTTGCTTTCTGCCTTTAAGTAGGCCACATTCTTTAAAAAATTTCTTCTGAGGGGCGCCTGGGTGGCGCAGTCGGTTAAGCGTCCGACTTCAGCCAGGTCACGATCTCGCGGTCCGTGAGTTCGAGCCCCGCGTCGGGCTCTGGGCTGATGGCTCGGAGCCTGGAGCCTGTTTCCGATTCTGTGTCTCCCTCTCTCTCTGCCCCTCCCCCGTTCATGCTCTGTCTCTCTCTGTCCGAAAAATAAATAAAAAACGTTGAAAAAAAAAATTAAAAAAAAAATTTCTTCTGAAATCCTATTCATCCCATTCAATACCATTTCACCTTAAATATTCAAAACTCTTTCCCTTTAGAAAATAAATAACCTCATACTTATGAGTTTTAACCAGTTTCTCCATAAGAGATATATTTTAGGTTAGAGAACATTCTGGTCTGAGTAACTTGGATCGCCAAATTCAATGGCACAGTGGATGACACTGCTCGTCTGTGATTTTGTGCCCACCTAAATTCCCTATCAACTCTTCGTGAAGAGTCCATAAGAATGACATGTTGGATCCAACAGTTTACTCATTCTGTCCTCTCTATGTGTTTATGGATTAAGGTAAATGGCATAGGACAAGTGAATTCTTCTTGCCACAGGAGAGCAAGTAGAGGGCAATATAGCACTTAGTTAATTCCAAGTCTCCTTTTTCCCCCATGACAAGGGGTGGGAAACTTCCAGAAGTACATGAAGGAAGCAGATCCCAACTGTGGGAGGATGGTAAAAAATACCTACAGAACTTTCAGAATTAAGCATGTGTAAGTTTATGTGTGCTTAATTAGTTACAATTCTAGTGCGATGGAGAATTCAACATTTGTTTCTGAATGATTAGGTTTACCCAAGTTGGAGAGCATAGTATTTAATGTCACAGTCCTTCCCACAGATTTGCACACAATGATTTCATCAAGTCAATATGGAACAATACAAAGAACATTGGTACTAGAATTAGAGGATCTGTGTCTAAGGTGGACTTGTGAATTTGGGCAACTGTTAACCTATCTAGTCTTTAGTGTATTCATCTGTAAAATGGGAGTAATTTTGAACTACCTACCTCAGATGAGATATTATATGGTAAGTGTGCTTAAAAAATTGTCACATGCTCTACAAATGTAAAGGATTGTTATTTCAATGGGCATCAGTGTCATAGCAATTGCTGTCACTAATACATTGTTAATCCTCAAATCTTTATTGCCAACTCCAGTGTCTCTCCTAAGCTCAGATCCATATTTTCAAGTACCTGCTGAATATGCTTTTGAATGTAACTAAAGGCATGTTCAATTTAATATATCTGAAGTGATACTTATCTCTTGAAGCTGCTCTTTCTCCTGCAGTTTGGTTAATGACACTGCTATATTCCTCATCACTTAAGACAGAAATCTGGGAAGTATCCCCCACTCTTTCATCATTGATTATCTTATAAAGAGTGGGACCCATTTATCTGCCTCTACAACATTGCTTAACTACATCTGATTCTCTCCATGACCATCTGAATTCTAGGTTAGCCTTCTTGTCATTGTGGAAGAAACAGACCTGGTTTGAATGAATGTTGTGGAATCATGCATTAGATTTTATTCTCAAATATGTCTATAGGGAAAAAAGCAAACAACAAGGATCAACACTTTCAAATTCATGCATCTTATACACTAGAAGTGTTCCAGAAAGAAGTCAGTGTAAACTACAATTTTAATGAGAAAACTCAATTTTCTACCTCATAATGTAGTAAGTGAAAATTCCTGTAAACAAACATATAGTGAGTAAAATACATCTAATCACAAACATGCAAAACAAACTTGCAGCAACTTAGAATTAAGGATTCAATTAAGGAGAAAATTACAAATCTTAGTGATTAGAAAGCAAAGTATTACAGGAAATCCTTGTCCCCTTTTAGCAAACTGGCCATAATCTCAATTTTATAGTAACAATATATAGAGTACGATAGGTTTAGTTTTTTTTTCACTGAGGCTGAATAATTCTTTTTATTTAGTATACTTTTTGTAGTAAAGGATTTACAAATATTTTTCTCTCTTCCATATTTTTATAATAAATCATGATTAGCTCAGTGCTTTGTGGTTTCAAGGGCTCGAATGCCAAAAACTTTCCTTTCTATTGAGATATCTCATAAAATGCCATTGTGATATGTGCTCTGTGGTTTCAACTGCAATTTTAATCATGTTTGAATCATAATTTGGGTTGTCTTATGATTTTCTAATTCCACATAATCTTTTACTGGATTATTTAAATAGCCTTCTTATTGGTTGCCTCATCCTTGGCTTCATCTTCCTCCAATTAAATCTCCATATTGACACCAGTGATCTTTTAAAAATGCAAATGTAATCAAGTCACTTTTCTGTTGCAAACACTTCACTGGGGTTTGGAACCCTACAAAATACAAATAAAAACCTTAGCATGGTATACAAGTTCCTCTATGATCTTGTCTCTTTAGAGTTATATTTGCTCATGCTATTTCCTATCCCTTATGCCTTGGATATCTTATATTCCAGCCTTTTAAACTACATACTTGGATACACCATGTGGGTTCATGTCTCTATACCCTTACTTGAGTTCCCTCTCTCACTACCTTTTTCTGCCTTTCCCTTCCTGGTGAAATCCTGCTACCTTCCTTTTTTCTTTGTTTCCTTTTTCGTATATATTTTAAACTTTTCAATCTGAAATAATTTCTAGCTTTAAAAAGTTACAAAATAAAATAGTACAAAAAAAAAATCTCTGTATGCTCTTCATCCAGAGTCTGCTGGCTTCTAATTGCTATTCAGGATAAGTATGCTAAATAAAGTTTATCCCAACCATGGCCTATCAAAGCATCCAGGTGATACCAATTTCCAAACATTGCTCGTTAAATAAATACCTCAAGAGGAGGAATAAGTCTGTTTTACTGTATTTACTGAAATTGAAGAGCTACTGTTTCCCCGCCCCCCCCCCCCCCCCTTTTGGGAAGGCAACACACACACACACACACACACACACACACACACACACACAAAAGTAATCTGATACGAAACTAGTTCCCTCCGCCCTTTCTTGGTACTTCAAAAATTTAAACTACAATGAATTATAAGAAATACAGTTACTCATCAAGAGGAGTGAAGAAAATTGCAAAGCTGTCTGCCATAGTTATCACACGCCCTGTCTTGTATTCTGATTACCTAAGGAAAAGGAAAAAAAATAGACTGAGAACTTCCAGGGAGAACCAGGCTATAATTAACCATAGCAAATGGTCTTTCCTCCAACACAGACTTACTCCAGTTCTTAAGTTTGGGTTCAGTTACTTCTGTGCCTCTTATGCTTCTTTCTATCAAACTACACATCATATTCTCTTCCTGTCATTATGTATTTATTTGTCTCCACTAGACTCTGGTCTCTTCAGGAAGGAGCAGCAAGTGTTAGTCATTTTTCTTTTTGGCAGCATTTATTATAGAGCCTGGCAAAGAGTAGGAATGTAAAAGATACTGGTAGACTGGCTGACTGACAAACTAAATTAACAAAGTGCAGCAGAAATTAATAAAGGAAACCTTGACATTTGTGATATCTTTAGAAGGGACATCTTGGCATTATAAAAGAAAAGTAGTATTCTTGTGACAATTCTTGGTAGGATATGTTCTACGGTTCTAAATAGTCTTAGCTGACATAGCTAATTATAAGCCTTTTAAAGAACTACTAAGATGTTTTTGAACTCTGCAAAGCTATTAGAAGAGGTAGCATTCAAGAGACCACCTGCCTATCCCTCATGCATTCTGGAATGTTGGTGATTGTGTCTCACAGACACGGGCACCATCCATCATCCCACCTGTGAAATTTCAGACTTGACCTACAGGTGTGTTTTGTCTATGGTTCCTAAAGGAGTCTTTCCATTTAAGAGACTGTATTCTTAATTAATACCAATTTTCGACCAAAGAAGCAGCCATTAAAATAGCAATCAGTAAGTCAGAAAGGAGTTTTTGTTTTTAACAGAGCAAGTTTTTTTTTAATGTTTTATTTATTTTTGAGACAGAGACAGACAGAGCATGAGCAGGAGAGGGGCAGAGAGAGAGGGAGACACAGAATCCGAAGCAGGCTCCAGGCTCGGAGCTGCCAGCACAGAGCCCAAGGCGGGGCTCGAATTCACTAACCGCGAGATCATGGCCTGAGTGGAAGTTGGACACCTAACCGACTGAGCCACCCAAGCGCCCCAACAGAGCAAGTTTTAAAAGGAAATGTGAGAAGCAATGTTTTTCCTTCTCCATTAACTCTTTATGAATCTAAGCATCAAGGCAGACACCCTTCTTACTAGGGTGCCCTTTTAAGTGGCTCCTGTCTGAGCTCCTGTAAGTTACCTAACTGTGCATTGGCCACTGGTGGTCTATTCACTCTACACATGTTAAGCCTCAGTATCTCCTGAGGAGCTTGTTAAAAATACAGATGTCAAGGCTCTTGCCTATGATGACAAAGGGATGGCCTTAGATGGACATTTCAATAGTTTTTGCACTTCAAAGTTTCTGATTCTTTGCCCTATTCTAAAAAGAAAAAGAAAAAAAAGTTTCTTAGGATGGCTTGCCAAAGTAAATCTCTGTGTTTATTATTTCTAATCAATAAAACATGATACTTTCCCAGTGTGACCTTTTTTGGTGTCTCTTTCCTTTAATTAACTTAACTTTCTCCCTAAGAGTGAAGTGTAATACAATTTGTGTTCAGTTTTTGTTTATTTGATTAGCACTATGTTGCTACTGACATCCGATTTGGGTTAACAATAAGGGCTATAGTCTTTGGAGACAGATAAAACAAAAGTGAAAATAAATTATTGGGGATACACCAAACTAAAAAGGAAACCATCAATAAAGCAAAAGAAACCATCAATGAAGTTAAAAGGCAACCTATTGAAGGGGAGAAGATATTTGCAAATGATATATTCCATAAGGAGTTAATATCCAAAATATACAAAGAACTCATACAATTCAACAACCAAAAAACAAATAACCTGATTAAAAATGGGCAGAGAGGCTGAACATTTTTCCAAAGAAGAAATACAGGTGGCCAACAGAAATATGAAAAGATGTTCAACATCATTAGTCATTAGGAAAATGTAAATCAAAACCATAACGAGATATCACCTGACACATCTCAGAATGGCTGGAATCAAAATCACAAGAAATAACAAGCGCTGGTGAGGATGCAGAGAAAAAGGAACCCTCATGCATTGTTGGTGGGAATGCAAACTGGTGCAGCCACTCTGGAAAACAGTATGGAGATTCCTCAAATAATTAAAAAATAGAAATACCATACAATCTGGTAATCCCACTAATAGGGTATTTATTCAAAGAGAATGGGGGGTGCCTGGGTGGCTCAGTTGGCTAAGTGTTCAACTTTGGCTAAGGTCATGATCTCACAGTTCGTGGGTTTGAGCCCCGCATCAGGCTTTGTGCTCACAGCTTGGAGCCTGGAGCCTGCTTCAAATTCTATGTCTCCCCCTCTCTCTCTCTCTACCTCTCCCCTACTTGTGCTCTTTCTCTTTCTCAAGAATAAATAAACACTAAAAAAAGAAAATAGAAATACTAACTTAAAAAAAATATATGCATCCCTGTTTATCACAGCATTATTTACAATAGCCAAGATATAGAAGCAACCCAAGTGCCCACTGATTGATGAATGAATAAATAAGATGTAATATATACACACATGCATGCATATATATACATATGTATATATGTATATATGTATATATATATATATACATATGTATATATATATATGTATATATATATATATACAACACACACACACACAGGAATATTATTCAGCCTTGAAACAGAATGAAATTTTGCTGTTCATGAGAACATGGATGGACCTAGAGAGTATTATGCCAAGTTAAATAAGTCAGACAGAGAAAGAAAAATACCAGATTTCACATACACTTGGAATCTAAAAAACAAAACAAAACAAACAACAACAACAACAATAAAACAGAAATAGACTTATAAATACAGAGAACTGGTGGTTGCTAGAGAGGAGCCGGGTGGGTGATGGGTGAAAGAGGAATTAGACTGTACAAGTTTCCAGTTATAAATAAATAAGTCATGGGGATGAAAAGCACAACATAGGGAATGTGGTCAGTACTAATGTGATAATGTATGGTGACAGATAGTGACTACACTTATCATTGTGAGCACTGCATAGTAGATAGAATTGTCAAATCACTAGGTTGTACACTTGAAACTAGTATAACATTGTATGTCAATGA
This sequence comes from Panthera uncia, assembly GCF_023721935.1. Taxonomy (NCBI): domain Eukaryota; kingdom Metazoa; phylum Chordata; class Mammalia; order Carnivora; family Felidae; genus Panthera; species Panthera uncia. The sequence continues at coordinate 21,976,316 of NC_064812.1, read as the reverse complement.
TTAAAAAATAATAAGAATAAATATAATTATAAGGATAAGAGTATTTTATTTCACCAACTGCAAGATTCACATCTTTCATATTTTCAGATGTCTGAAACTGGGATGCACCTTTCAGTTCATGGCATTTTATAATCTGTCTTAGGGAGGCAGCAGCTGTGACAAGGTTAGAATTGCCCGTACATACATTCACGGTGTCAGCATCGAAACATGCTGAATAGGTGGCAACAGCATGGAAGGAAATCCTGGAGACTGGAGAAGAGAACTCTTAACTACTATTAACCAATTGTTATCCTGAGTATTGGCAATACTTCTAGAGCTGGATCAAAGAAAATTAACTCTACATAATTACAAAACCATGTTAGTCTGACCCTCAGTAAACGCTTTTCATAGTATTACGAGTTATTTTAGGAAAGGCTTAATCACCAGCACTCTTTCTGGCACAGAGGCTGTTGCGTGGAATATGTTGGATATTGACTGATGACTCCAAGTTGGAAAGTGGTGGAGATTAGGATTCTGAGTTTTGAAGTGGTTTTAGAAGTACCTTAACCAATTTATTTCACTTCCATTTTCCTTTTTATGTGTGCACAAAGTTGATTTACGATAAAAGAATCTATGTTTAATTAAGCCAAAAGCATTCTTCCAATAAATGTAATACAAAATTATAAGTGATAAGAATGGCCTAGGTTATAGTTTAATCAGAAGCATTTCTTTCTTTCCTCTTAGTGGTAGTAATGGAAAATAATGGAGTTTCTTACCACTGATGGACTCTTAGATTCTATGAAATGAAGTTATGACAATGAGGGAGCTTACAACTTGCTTACTAGGTGTCAGGCACTCTTCCAAGCATGTCACATGTATGAACTCAAATTAATCCTCACAAAACCCTATGAGATATGTACTTTGCTATTCTCATTGTACAGAAAAGGAACGAGTCACAGAGGTGTAACTCTGGCTCTTAACGAGTCTCTAGATTTTTGACCCATGACACTTTTTTCTCTGACAATCAGTTCCCTGTGTGCAAAGTGGGTATCATAAAGCCCACCTCACAGGGCTATTGTGAGTATTATTATATTATATATATTATTATATTATATTATATTATATTATATTAATTATATTGTATTATATTATACTACTTAGTACATAAAAAGGTCTAAGTAAGACCTCAATTCCACAAATTATAAATTCCCTTTTTTGGGCATTTTTGGTTACCTACACAACATTTATTATCCACTTCCTTCATAACAGAATCCTGATTTTGTCCAGATTATCTACCACCTCCTCCAAGAAGCCCTTGTGCCGCAGGCGAACTACTCAACTGTAGTAGTGATCTTTGGTTATTTTAAGCTACTCATGGTAACATTCTCCTTGCTAGTGATCGGTTTAGGAACACAGGACTAAGCCAATCAGATCAGAACATTCCCCTAGCAGCAAGGAAACGGCACAGACATTTGACCCAATGGGGCAAGAAGAAAAGTTAGGGTTCTGGAAAAGGTCTTAGAAAAATGCAGGTCCATGCTTCAGATTCTGTGTCTCCCTCTCTCTCTGCCCCTCCCTGCTCACCCTCTGTCTCTGTCTCTGTTTCAAAAATAAATAAACATTAACAAAATTTTAAAACAAATAAATAAATACATTTGGTAAAATGTTAAAAAAAAGAAAAAGAAAAATTCAGGTCTTTTCTTCTGAATATTTTGGGGCTCCCAACTGGACAGCCATTTAGCTACCAGCCTGAGGATGAAGTTGGCACATGGCAAGGGACAGAATTAAGATATCTACAAAGAAACAGAGTCAGTTGGAATTACTAGATTAAGTCAACTCTACCCCAACTTTGGATTTCCAGTTATGGAGCCATTTCAATTCCTTGTTATTTAGACCACCTTGAGTTGAAATTTCTGTTATTTATAGCTGAAAACATCCTGACAGAATGAATAGCTCCAATTACTTTGCTCTTATTTGTTCCAGGTGCTGTGCTCGGCACTTTGTATACATTATACACATCCCTGAATCATTATCTTTATTTTAAAGGTGAGGAAGTGGAAGTCAAGGGAACATAATCAGAAGGTGGCACAGACAAGATGCAATTCCTTTCTCTTTTTGCTTCAAAATCAATGATCTTAACTTCTTAAACTTATATCTGATAGAATTTTACAAACCCCATTAAAATTTTGTTCATGGTACTATGTTTTGTTTAAGAAATATTTGCCTTTGCAGAAACTGTTTTTACCCAAATATTTAGTCCAGTTTCATTATACCTACTTTAATATCTTCATCAAAGTCACTGATTTTTTAACTGCAGAGCCATCTGTATTTTATTATTGGCTAGAGTGATTATATCACGGGTGACAGACTCAAATTCCTCAGGGACCCAAAAAAGTTATGAGTGAAATAATAGGGAAGGCTTATTCCATAGCTTTTCCTGCTTTTCACATACTGTCTCTCCATCTCTAGGTACTATTTCAGTGGAAATACTCATGGAACGTTTGAGCTGGACTCAAATAGTAGTCCAGCCTCAGTCATCCAGGGGGTTAGAGGTCTTTTAGTGGTCATTCATGATTTCCCATCTCCCTGAGATAGTTTTGAGAAGTCAGCTGTTCTTCAATAGGCTTATAAACTATAATTGGTTCCACTAGGATAGAAACATATAGCTATATTTAAAGAATCAATAGTCTCAGTCAATTATTAAAGTAGGTTAATAGCTACCTAGTGTCCAAGGACTAATGCCATATATGCAGTGATCCACATCCTGCTTTAATTATAATTGGCCCAGGTCCTTAAAGCACAGGGCACTGTCCAGATGAAGTATGTAATATCTCTCTAATGATGAAAAGTAAGGTGTATATACAAAGATAGTGAGAAAGAATCAAGTGATTAATAGGGGAAAAATAGCTGATCACAGAAAATATGCTTTCAATGAATTTTAAAGTTGAGAAAGTATCTGTTTCTTTTTGTTCCAGTTTAGTGGTCTTGGCTGAGTCCCAAGGTTTCAGGGTTTCAGTTACCAGAAATTGAATCAGGTGGGTGGTTAAGAAGATCCATCTGAAAGACCCAATAAGAGGCAATTAGTAGGTGTCCAGGCATGGAAGTTTATTATGATGATGTGAAATATGAGAATATGCAATTTGAAGAGAACTGGATGCCATAGTATAATATATGTATAGAATATAGTATAGAATATAGTATAGAATAATATAGTATATATATATATATAGTATATATGTATATATAGTATATATATAGAATATATATAGTATAGGATATAGTATAGAATAATATATATATAGTATAGAATAGAATATATAGGATAGAATATATAGTATATATACTATAGTATAGTATAGAATAGAATATAGTATAGAATAATTTGTATAGTATAGAATATACTATATTATAAAATGCAGTATAGTATATATACAGTATAGTATAGAATATATATAGTATAGAATATGTAGTATAGAATAATAGACTATAGTATATAATATAGTATATATAGTATAGAATAATAGTATATATTATTATACTATAGAATATAGTATAGTATAGAAAAATATATATTCTATAGTAGTATAGAATATAGTATAGAATAATATAGTATAGAATATAGTATAGAGTATAGCATAGAATAGAAATAATATAGTATAGAATATATATAGAATATAGTATATATAGTAGAGTATAGTATAGAATATAGTCTAGAATATATAATGTATGTAGTATAGAATATAGTATAGAATATAGAATAGTATAGAATATATAGTATAGAATATAGTATAGAATATATATAGTATAGAATATACTATATATAGAATAGTAATGTAGAGTCCAGGAATCTGAATTAATGGAGAAGATCAGTGAGGGATAATAAAGGCCTAGACCCCTTGTCTTAAGGTGAGACAACTCTAAACAACCATTCAAGCTCCAGAACTCCCATGGGATTAGCCAAGGTCTTTGTTGTTATTCTATCACAGTTCTCTGCCCAACCAACTTCTGTCTCCCTTGTAGATGCTAATTCCAAGTTTACTGCCCGATAAGCATTCTGCATAGAAAGCATCTTGATCTGTCTCCCAGGTAGCCCGACCCAAGACACCTCTCTTCTGCCATTTAGAGAGGTAACTGTTCCAGATGGTATAGCTACAGAATAGCAAAGGCTGAAGTGGATATGTGGCATGAATGAAAAATAAACCTTTATTGTTTTAAGCATTGACATTTGGGATTAATCTTCCATCACAGCCTAACTTTGCTTTCTTAACTAATAAATATACTCACAGTGTCAACCATGTCCTTGGTGTTTCTGGTGGGCTCCTGCAGCTTCATCCAAGTCTCTATCTTTAGGACACTTTCAAGATGGCTCCTCTGGGCTTTGTCAGTCCCAGAACAAGAACACAAAGACTAAGTAATACAGCCTTTACATACTGAACTCTGCCCTAGACTTAAGATATTTTTGGCTGTAATTTTCTCTGAGAGTAGCATAGTGGATCTATTTAATAGATGAAACTTCAGGGCAATGAAGTATATCTGGACTCTCTTTATCTAGGGTTCTCCCAAATCTATTGGGGAAGGGGGAAAAGTGGAGAAAGGGGGAATAAGAAAGCAATTTTATCCTAATGCCTCATGCTTATGGAGTCTGGCAGTCAGAATTTCTTCCCAAGTCATCCACAAGGAGAACTCTGGTGGCCCATTTGCCTGGGTGTGGCAGAAGAACATGTAACTCTTCCCCAAGTTGTGTAATAGGAATGGATTCCTGAATTTGAGCAGTACAGGTGGGCCTTTAGGACTTTCTATGTCTAATTTGACCCTTGCATCACATAAAGAGAAATGGGGAAGGACTTGTAGTTTCATCAGGGTGATCCAAGGTGATGTACCATCTCTCTTTTCACCTAATAAGTATCTCCGCAACAATCTCCCTTGTATAGCCTTGGTCAAGCCAAGATGCATTCTCTAGAAATTCCATTCTTGACCACTTAGGAAGCTACCTTTCCCAGGGAAAGTTTTGGCTCCTTGGTTCTTCTTATGTTTTGTAAATCCCTGCATTCGGTCTTTCTCTAGGTGTGAATGCTTTGCTCCAAAGTGGGCAGGTTGGGAAGTTCAAGCTCATGAGAATCTCTGATTCTTATACAGTCTTTCCTAGAGACATAACTGGCTTCTCTATAAGTTACTTACAATGAAGCACATCTTGCCACATGGACTCATGAAGAAAGAGTCTTCATGTGAATTTGACTTTGATTCCTCTTCTTGTGAAATAATAACCTAGGAATTTTGGGATTAAGGGTGTTTAACTCCTTCCTGATACTATTGTAAAGGTTCATGTTAGAAAAAATGGCTCTGAGCTATGTGAAACAACAGATATCAACCCCAAGGAGATTTATTATTATTTTTTTCAATGTTAAAATCTTTCCTTTAAAAAAGATTATTTATTTTGAGAGAGAGAGAGAAAATCCCAAACAGGCTCTGTGTTGTCAGTTGCAGAGCCCGACGAAGGGCTCCATCTCATGATTCATGAGATCGTGAAACCAGAGCTGAAATCAAGAGTTGGATGCTTAACCAACTGAGCCACCCAGGTGCCTCTTAAATCTGTCCTTTGATGATGTTTTGGGAATTCATCCTGTTTCAGGAACAAATATGCATACAACCGAGAAAGAGAAATGGCTTAGGCTACAAAATCGACATTTTCCCCTTGGCTCTTTAGTAAGTTTAAAAAATAATGATATTTATTTATTGAGCAGTTGCTATGGGCCAGGAAGTTTGTATATACTCTATTATTAAGCACTCACAACATTTCTGTTTTTACATATAGGGAACACCAGAGGTTAGTTAAATTTCTTAAGATGATTCTATTATTCATAGTACTCAGCAGAGAGAGGATTGAAACCCATGTTCTTTCTGATCTGCTAACCAATTCTTCTCACCATTATACTTACTCATCTCTCTGTAATGAATAAAAATTTGTAGAAATCACTCACCCTCTAGAGATTTCATTATTGATGTCTACATTAAATGGAATTGCAAGTTGTTTCTGAATGTGAGAAGTACAATTAGAGTTATTCAAACCTGATGCAACTTATTTTAAAACTGTCTTTAAAATGTTATGAGACAGATGAGTTTGTACAAAAAAGAGGTAGACAAAAACCTGGGATTCTTATCTGGACAAATACCATCAACAGCATAATAACTCACTTCTTGAGTCCTTCTTATGTGACTGGCATTGTTCTAAAGGGCTCTTATGAATTGACTAATTTAATTCTCAGGATGACCCTAGCAGACAAGAACTATTATTATCCCCATTTTACAGTTGAGAGAATGGAGACTCAGAGAGTTGAATTATCTTGTTCAAGGTCATATAGCTAATAAGTGTTAGGTCCAGGAATTGAACTTAGGTAGTCTAACTTTAAATGTGTGCCCTTAGTTATAAGGAGCTTCTGTAGGATAATTGTACCAGGGTGTCAAAGACAATTTAAATGTTCTTGTGGATACATAAGAAAAAAGATTAAGGTATTTGTGGGCAAGCGTAAAGAACAAAGTAACACCAAGAGAGTCTGAGGATTTTGGATAAGGGATGATGGGTAACCTGACAAGTCTGTAACTGTTTTCTCTTCCTTATACATGAACTGAGTCAAGTCGTACCTCTGTTTAGAATGTTCCTCACATTTGATGTAAAAAATAGAGGATTGATTGTAATCAGACACTCCATTTCCCAAACAAAGATTTTGTTGGAAGGATGGGGCTGTTTACTTGGTTCCTGACTGGCAACCCGAGAGTCCCCAGGATCACCCTTATGAAGCTCTTTTATATCTTTCTGGGAACTCACAACTGTGAGTAATCCAGGAAGAGTCAGGAGGCTTAATCCTGCTGAAAGAAGGTGAATACTCCCGCTAGGGCTTCACCTCAGAAAAGAGCACTCTGGTTCATAGGAAGAGGGTTAGGGGAAGGAAATTGGACGGCTGTGCCACTTGTAACATTTTGGCCAATACACTCCAATGGTGGGCCCCTACTTTAAAAGTTCATAGTCATACTGCGGCCAGAGTGGTTCCTAAAATACAAATTTGATCCCATTCCTTTCTTGCTTCCAACCTCTCAAGGGCTCACATTTCCCTTTGTATAGAGTCCAATACCCGTAGATGAAATATAAAGCTCCTTCTCACCTGACTCTTGCTGACTTCTGCAGGCAAATCTTTCACCTCCCCCTTCTCACACCCTACAGTCTGGCCACAGTTATCTCTTTGGACTTTTGTGGACATGCCTTGCTATCTTTTGCACCTGGGATTTTGCACTTGTACTTTCTGCATGGAACAATCTTGATAACTCCAAATACATTTTTTAAAGACTAACTTCACCTATGAAGTCCTCTGAGAAGTTTGTCTTCACTTATTCACTCATGCATTCACCGAATATTTATTAAACACCCACCCTGTGCCAGAAGCTACTGAATGGGTGGCGGGGGTGGGGGGATGATTTTGTGCAAGCATCTAAGATGTCTCATAACACCCATACTTAGCTCTATATCCTTGTCACATTGTATTGCATTTGCCTTTTATGTGATTTTTTTCCCCACTAGGCTGAGAGTAGCATCTGGGAACAACCAATGTCTTATTTATAGTTTTGTTGCAATACCCAACTCAATGCTTGACATATAGAGTAGCTACTCAGAAATATTTCTAGGATGAGTGGATGAATGAACTGTTTCTTTCAAAATCCTTTCTTCACTTCTAGAACACAGAAAAGTCAGATTTGGTTTACCATTAATCTGAAAACATCTTTTTTTTTTTTTTTTTTTTTTTTTTTTTTTTTTTTTTTTTTTTTGCAATTAGGTCGACAGAGTCCCTTCAGCTCAGCAGAAGCCTGACCACTTGCCCTCAAGGTAAATCACAGCAGTCTGCCCAGAATTTGCAACAACCAATTCCTGATGGAACCTCTCTAGCTTCAATGAGTCCAAGAGACAGAAAGCTGAAGTTCCTTAACATGCCCCTAGTCCCTTTTCTTTCTGTAATTTATCTTGAAAGACTACTGACAAAGCCAATTTCAGGGTGAGGAAGTGTGCAATTGTGCACACACTGAAAATAGGGACTCTGGTTTTCTGTACAGAATCTTTCTTTTACTTTTCAGAAGGTTTTTATTCCATTTTGCTAAATATCCGTGTAGTTCCCAGGAAGAAAATCTTGAATTACAGCCGGCTTTCAGCTTCTGCCCTGCCTCCTTAGCTGGTCTTGGCATTGACACAGCAAGCATATGGTAAAATTCAATAAATATTTGTTGAATTGAATTATCTTGGTGGTAAGGGAAATGAACCCTGTAGAACCCCACAAAGCCACAGTGGTTAGGAGTTTTATTTGTGTTTAATCAGTTTAGAACCTTTGGGACTAGAAATATGATGGATAAGAATTGACCACAGAAATATCTCATGTTATTTCCCTCATTGTCTTTCTCCTCTTTACCTCTAGCCACGCAGACACATCTTACAAGGTAATAAAATCAGGGTATTTCTATGGGCTATGTGAAAACAATTCTGCTGAACCTAGATGTGGTGGTACTTTGAAGGCTGATCCAATCACTCATACACTGTGTACATTGGAGAGACTTAGAGTAATTGCTCACAGGGTCTTCACTATGATTCTTAGGGACAGGCAGTGGTGTTCAAAGAAACATAAAGGACCAAGGAATCCTATTATAGCTTTTCTTGCTTATTTATCTCCCTATATTAGCCAATCACTTATGCTGAAATGAAAACCTAGAAAAAAAAGGAGAGATAGGACAACGCACTGTTCACTTGCTTTTCAGTTTCCTTACTATCCTTAATCATCTATGAGCCCAAGGTAGAGAGTACTGGTAGAATTATAACAAGAAGTGAGGAGTGCCTGGGTGGTTCAGTTGGTTAAGCATCCGACTCTTGATTTTGGCTCAGGTCATGATCTCACAGTTCATGAGATCTAGTCCCTCAGGCTCTGCTCAGATAGCACTGAGCCTGCTTGGGATTCTCTCTCACCCCCCACCCCCCACCTCTCTCCCATTTGTGATCTCTCTCTCAAAATAAATAAAATTAAAAAAAAATAATTATAACAAGGAGTAAAATAAAAACAGTTCAGTTAGTTTTGCATGATGTTTCCACTGTTCTGGTAAGAATAAAAAACAAATGCTTGTATGAGCTATGAAATACAAATTGTGCAATTTCAGTGATTCCACACATGAACTAAGTGCTCTTATATTTGCACTTAAGACTCACTGCATGATATAGACAGTAAAGTTCAGCTAATAACTTATATTTTTAATTTTTCTTCCTAAGAACAAATGAAGCATCAAATAAAAACACATCATGACAAGTTGAGAAAGAAGATATGGAAAAAAGGGAAAGCTTTGTACCTTAGTACTCTTAACAACACTTTCTTGCTTGAATTTTAAATGAGACTCCACATTTTCATTTTGCAAATATGTAGCTGACCTAGAACGACGACGTGAATATTCACTCATTTAACAAACATTTCCTGAGTGCCTGTTCATGCCTACACCTAAAGAGATAGATTAGACAGAGAAGCAGGGCTGAGCCTATGAAGACAGGACAAGAAGCTGAACCTGGGAAACAGAGAAGTGTTCTTCAGGTGAGACTCTGATACAAGTTAGAGGGGGCTCCTCATGTTGTCCCTGGGAGACACTGAGGTGAGGCCCCCATGGATGCTGCCTGAGCAAGGCTCCACTGTGTTGGTGCAATCTGTGCTGTGTCTCTTCATCTGGGACCGGAGCAAGAAACAACTTACTTCAAGACACATTTGAATACTGTTGTCGTTCACAGGTTGCCTGGCTTATTCTGCTCCTAGTATTGCTTGCATTCTGCTGGAAGATATATCAGATGTCCCCTATTTAGCTAAAGGCATCAAGGAGTGAGCCATTGGCCCACTTCAGCCCTCCTTAATGTATCCTTACAAGGAGCTGATAGAAATAAGCTCTTACTATCAGGCTCTTAAAAAAGGACGGAACTCAGCTTTCTTGAGTTTGATAGACAACTTTCTTTCTCCTTTAATCTCCCTCCCTTAGTCATGAGGTAAGACACACCTAGGTATCCTCCTTCTCTTGGAATGAAAATATCTGGTGATGACTATGTCCGTGATTCCTCTTAGATCATGGCTTGACAGCTTCTAGACCCATAACTTCAGCAGCTTATTTTATTTATTTATTAAAAAAAATTTTTTTTTTAATGTTTATTTATTTTTGAGACAGAGAGAGACCGAGCATGAACAGGGGAGGGTCAGAGAGAGGGAGACACAGAATCTGAAACAGGCTCCAGGCTCTGAGCTGTCAGCACAGAGCCCGACGCGGGGCTTGAACTCACGGACCGCAAGATCATGACCTGAGCCGAAGTCGGCGGCTTAACCGACTGAGCCACCCAGGCGCCCCATTCAGCAGCTTATTTTAATTTTTTTTTTTTCAACTTTTTAAAATTTATTTTTGGGGCAGAGAGAGACAGAGCATGAACGGGGGAGGGGCAGAGAGAGAGGGAGACACAGAATCGGAAACAGGCTCCAGGCTCCGAGCCATCAGCCCAGAGCCTGACGCTGGGCTCGAACTCACGGACCGCGAGATCGTGACCTGGCCGAAGTCGGACGCTTAACCGACTGCGCCACCCAGGCGCCCCTCAGCAGCTTATTTTAAAAGAAAATTCAGGGAGTTGAGATGGGGTTTGAATATTCAACCAGATAAGCTGAATGTGCCCCCATTCTTACCAAGTCCTATCTGGTCTTGAGATGGCTTTCTTCTAAGCTATTTCTCTCCCATTGTTCTTTTTTTTCTTAGTTTTTTTTTTTTTTTTTTTTTTTTTTTTTTTTTTTTTTTTTTTTTTTAGTTTATTTAGTTTTTGAGAGAGAGAGAGAGAGAGAGAGAGAGAATATCCCAAGCAGGCTCCATGCTTTCAGCGCAGAGCTCGATGCGGGGCTTGAACCCACAAACCTTGAGATCATGACCTGAGCCTAAATCAAGAGAAAGACGCTTAACCTACTGAGCCACCTAGGCACCCCTTTAAAACTTGTTTTTAGTTTATTTATCGAGAGAGAGAGAGAGACAGACACACACACACACACACACACACACACACTCTCTCTCTCTCTCTCTCTCTCTCTCTCCCATTGCTCCTTGATGGCCCATAGCTCTCAAAGTTATTATATTAGATGCAGGAATTATATTGGCTGATACACTTCTGAAGTTTGGGCATTGCTAGTGGTGGGGGCAGGGGGACTACTCCTCATTTGTTCCACTGTTTTATCCTATTAAAATCCTATTAAAGTAAGTTTTAGTAACATTAGGGAGTAAAACTTTCTTGAGGACAGGATTTATTGTTAGAAAAATGTGCTTATTTTTTCGTAGAATGGTACTTGCTTGATATAAACAAACTTGACATTCATTCTGCTTTCCTCATCTCCCAAACTGAGTTAATTGCAAAGTGCATTTTAAAACAACAACATTGTACAAATGATGCCCATGGGAGAGTAAGATAGGCAAAACCTGTCAATAAGCCTTTCCAAGATTCTATTGCTTCATTCATTCACTTAGTCACATATTCAATATTTATTGAGGGCCTGCTGCTTGCTGGGAAGTGAGGTGGATACTGGATGTGAATGATGCAAAACAGAGTTTCAGTCTTCATGGAGCTCATCATCTGGTGGGAGGCATATAAGATTTTCAACTGACCATAAATTTAAGTAATTACAAGCTGTGCTTAGTACTACAAAGTAAATGTATAAAAACCTGCAGTATCACAGAACAGGAGGTCAAGCCTCATTGGGAGAAGATTGGTCAGAGACATTTCTCCTAAGGGTATGATAAGCTGACATGTTAGCCTGTTATAGAGACAGCAACAGTTCTCAACTCTTCCTTTGTACATTTTTGGGCTCATTTGTTCATCATTTTGTTTTCTTACACCAGCTGTTATGGTTGGAGTTGTGGCTGGGGATTCTGCAAAGGAGAGAGTGTAGTCTTGATATTATAGTCTCTCTTCTGCACTGATGGTGTTTGAATTTTGCTCTTTTGCATGGCTAGGAAGAACTTGCCTTCTCTGCAGAAGTGCTGGGTTTGGTGAATACATCAGGAGAGCATTGCTTTCTTCATTGCTGTGCGTGGCAGATACTGCTATATCAATAAAGGCACTTCTTGCTGAGCCTAGATGAATAATTCTTAGAAAATGTCCAGGTTGTTGCTTCCAAATGATTAGAGTTGCAGTGAGGAATGAATCCTACTTGCTATCATCCCACACTTCTGCTTTAGTTGATAAATGGAACACAACTGGTTCCATCTAGGCCTGGGGCAACTGGATGCTTCTAATGCCAATAGCCTGTCCCTGATTTATGATTCATCTAACCTTCCAGTCAAGGAAAATTCTTCTCCCAGGTTTCTGCAAACCATACTCTGACACACTTCCAGCCTCCAAGGAGCATGTGCACAAGTTATTAAATTAATACTGTAAATTGCTCAGAATAGTATTTGGCACCTAATATTTGGAAAATAGATATAAACAAACATTAACTAACAAGAAATACATAGATATCTGTCCTACTTTAACCTTTGCCTTTATATGGAATCAGATTCTCAGGAAAGAATATGGCTTCCTCCTTACCCCAAACCTGTGTCAGGGGTAAACTGCTACTGAATATATCACATGGACCCTGATTCTCGGTAATGCTCTTGTGGGAAGGGATGGATGGCATACTGTAATTAAGGAAGAAAAGATGTGGAAAATCAATTATATTTGAGATATAATTTTGGTTTCATGTCAGAGATGTTTGGGTTATCTTTTGGCATAGATATATGTTAATAGTATAAACTTCCACTGGGATCTTGTGACCACTTCTCAGTCTTACCAATGCCTGGACATAATAGACCCTTAACTAACACTAATTAGATTCTTCTATACTCTGTTTTTTAGTTCCTTCTTGTATTCATTTCTGCACATTCCTTCCCCCTGGGGATACAACTTATTACTTATGGACCCAAAGAGTAGAAATGGACCTACAGAGTCATCTAGTCCAAGAGTCTGTAAATTGTATTTTGAGGGTTCCCAGGGATCAATGGAGGAATATCAAGGGTGTGAGCAGGTAGAAAGACTGAGAGAGCTCAACTCCAGGTTCCAACACTGACATTTTTGTCCACTGAGTTCAACTGGAATTAATATAAATGTGCTTTTAAAAAAAAGTTTCCAGTGCTAAAAGAAGGTTTGGAAACCACTAATAGTTCTAGCCCTTGTTTTATAAAAGATGAAACAGCACCAGAGAGGGGAGATGGCCAGTTCAAGGCCTCATAGAATGTAGAGTGAGACCCAGCTCAAACGCAGGCCTCCAGGCTCATGGGCCAGGGCATTTGGGACTCTGTTTGCAAATGTTCTGCCTTTGGCTTCCACCTCATCTCAGAATAAGTAGGTTTTCTAGTGGAATTTTGCCTTGGGAACATCGCGGTTAAGAATCTCTGAGTCTATTCATTTAGGATTAAGTTCTCACAGTTGGCTGGATTCCTTAAGACACTACTGAATACAGAAATAATTGAGAAGTGCCTGCAGAAATAAAATAGCAAAAAGTATGGACAGAATTGAAGTTGAGATGCAATTCGAAAAAGGGCAACACCACCTGTGGAGACAATGTCTGAAACAGTGAGCAAGGAAAATCCTAGAAAGCTGGCTGCAAGCATGGCATGGAAGTAGCAGGCAGAAAAGCATATTTATGTTTGTAATGGGATTCAGTAACGGAAAATAAACAGACTGGGATGGGGCACACACACACAAAACAACACCAAGTCACAGCATATTGAGGAGATTGTCCCTATGGTCTTTGGTAATACTGTTCTTATAAAAAGGGCTGTTCCATTTCATTAGCTCAGCAGCAAAGGGGAGAGATGAATTGGAGGGAGTTCTGAGCAGAGTAATGAATGGGAAGGATAATTGGCTTCTGGGGTAAAAGGTAAAAATATATAATGCTTTTGAGGCACTGTCATAATAGGTTTCCATTAAATTCTGGAAACCAGAAAAACCAAATGGGGAGTGAAAGAAACTCGGATGCATAGAGAGTTAGCAGAAAATGATTGCATAGAATTAGGAATATCAGAAAATAGGTTATACTTGGGAATAAAGTTCTAGTAGAGAAAATCAGTTTATCAGCAAATTGAGTCACCATGCTAGACGTAGAAGCAGCTTAACATAAAGTGCAAGATATGTATCTTTCCTCATAAATTTTCAGGTATGGGATGCCTCCAGCCAAACCATTTTTGTTTTCTTCTTGAACAGTCTTTGTTCTCTCCAGAGGGTCTTTGCACCTGCTGATTCTTTTGTCTGGGTCAGTAGTTGCCCACATCCTCTCTCTCCCCATCAAGATCACTGAATGACTCTTTCTTTTGTTCAAATATCAGCTAAAATGTCACATTCCCTTCTTTTAAAATGAGATGTTGAGTGGTTTTTGTTGTTTAGAGAGAAAGAGAGTGCAGGAGTGTGGGAGAGGGGCATAAGAGAGAGAGAGAAAGAGAGAGAGAGAGAGAGAGAGAGAGAGAGAGAGAGAGAGAGAATCTTAAGTAGACTCCATGCTCAGCACAGAGCCAAACATGGGGCTCAGTCCCACGACCCTGGGATCATGACCTGAGCCAAAATCAAGAGTCAGATACTCAAACAACTGAGCCAGAGCCACGCAGGCATTCCTGAGGTATTAGGTTATTAAGTAACTTGACAAATATTACACAGTGTCTCACACCAGAACCCTAGCTTTCATTTCAATACTGCTTTTCTCAATAAGAAATATATATTTCAATTGAAGAAAAATGAGTGTATTCATATTACAGGAAACAGAGAAGCAAGAACCTCCCATCCTAAGTCTAGGAAAGTTCAACTAAAAAGAAAGAGAACCTGGCCACCACACATCATCATTTGGGGTATCTTGAAAAAAGTTTTACAGTAAAAAACAAATGGGACCTTGTGAGAGCCACTAGTTTATAAGGAATGTCAACTGGATAGACTTTCTATAAATTTTACCAAAATAATTACAAACTAGATCCCTGCGGGCTAAATATCATTTGTCCCTGATATAGATTGTGGTACCAGGAAGTGGGTTAAATATTAAATAATCAGATGTGATTATTTAATAATAATATATAATATATAGAGATGCATGTTTTATTTTAAGGAACTAGTTCATACAGTTGTGGTGGCTGGAAAATATGAAATCTGTAGGGCAGGAAACTGAGGGAGAATTTCTATGTTGCAGTTTCAAGGCAAAACTTCTTCTCTGGAAAAATCTCAGTTTTTACTCTTAAGGCCTTTCAACTGATTGTATAAGGACCATCCATATTACTGAGTGTAATCTCCTTTACTTAAGATCAGCTGATTGTAGATGCTAAACACATTTGCAAAATATCTCTACAGCAACACCTAGATTGGTGTTTGATTAAATAACTGGGTAATACACCCTATCCAAACTGACACATAAAATTAACCATTTTAGGTGCCTGTATCTATTTCTTTTCCATTTCCAGCTTACCCCTCAAATTGCAAAAGCAGGACAGCACATGTTATTTCAGGTATGACCACCAAGAATATAAGAATAGAATAGGAGTTTATTTTTATTTTCAGTGTCCATCATAATTTTTTGGATATTTTTTGGTGATAGCCCTTTGTTAGACTGGTATTGGCATTGGCTTTATTCATGTCTCATTCTCTCATTTATTCATTCCACAAATATTTATAGAACACCAGCAGGTTCTGGGTGATGGAAAACAGTCTTTGTAAATCAGTGCTTTCTGCAATGATGGAAATGTTTTATAATCTGCACTATTTAATACAGTAGCCACTAGCCACATGTGGCTATTTAACACTTGAACTGTAGCTAGTATGACCAAGGAACTGGATTTTCATTTTCATTTAATCCTAATTAATTTATATTTCCATTTAAATATTCACATGAGACTACTGTATTAGACAATGTAGTTCTAAATTATTAAGTTTCTTTTACTAAGATCTAGAGATCAATTAGATTCTGATTATTGCTCCAGAGAATCTTAGAATTAAAAGGGACTTCAGGGGTCATTTGGCCAAACTTCCTCTACAGATGAGGATAAAGAGGTCAAATGAGTTGATGAAGGTTAGAGCTTGTTAGCAACAGTGCAGGACCCAGGACTTGCATCAGCTAACTCTCAGTCCACCGTTTATTCCCTTAGTCTGTACAACCTTCCCATCTAATTAGACCATTTGATTTTCCCCTTAGAATCTCCAGCCCATTTAGTCTACAATTAACAAATAACTCTAAAAATGGAACTCAACCATGCACATGGTTTCAGAATGATTACATCTTGCCTGCATCATGGCAGAATAATCTGGCATTTTCTCTTTTAGAAGCCAGTTGGCTGGTGATATACCTATCACCTCTGCAGTGATGCCAATGGGATGTTCTCTCTAGTCATGCATGATCCCCATATGCTTTAGTGAAAACAGAAAACCATTTTATCTGCGTAACCCTTAGTCATCGGTATTTTCTTTGGAGGAAAATGCAACTTGGCCCACATAATACAACTTTGAACACGGCACCTTCTTTGATAAATCTCTAGGTGACAGAAATGGGGTGAACAGAGCATCCTAAGGCTTTCTCATATGGCTACTGATTGACTTTCTTGTACTATGCATCTTTCTTTGTTCATTTCCACTGTGCAAAATAAACAGATTTATAGACAGTGTATCTTGGCCAGGACATCATCCTTGTTAATATGAGCTTGATACCATTTTACACTACACCAAAGCAGCATGTCATATTGACTCTGTATTTAATTTAACATCAAAGTATAAAATATGGGCCACATAGGACTCAGAGGAAGCCTTTGCTTTTTAAAAATAAGGTACATTTAGAAAATAATGGCTATCAGTTGTTGCATGAATGAAACTGTGTCTTGTTATGTGCTTTGGATTTGAGGAGCAGATGGAAAGTGTCTTTGAGATGAGAATGATTGAATAATATAATTTTAAACATGTTTTGCCAACAACCGATTTTCTGTCACAGTGATCAATTATTGAAGATGAAATTCGTATACCAGCTAGAAACGAGGATTGTTATTTAAGGGAAGGAGATGATACTATCTCTTGGTGCAGAGTTTTATTATTTGGGGCCAGATGTCCAATCCACTATCTGTGATTGACACAACGATCCAAGTTCCATCATTCCTATGAGAGGTGAATCATCCATCCATTGCTATCAGGGAACCAAATTTAGATTGGATATTTATTTGAGCCACAAATGCAACTGCTCCAAATCTGTTCAGCTAAAAAAGAGCAATAACTAACATCAAAAAATCTACAGGATAGGTCATTACAAAATCAACTACAAGTCAAAGACAGTAGTTTGGGCTGGGATAATAATTTTTATTTTGCTTTTATGGAAAAGTTTCAAAAGTTGTAGTAAGTGCAGGGAAACCGAGTTCATTCAAGTGATCTATCTTTCATGACCACAACTTTACCATCCCGGTATTAATTGGTTTGTCTCTGAAATATATAATTAGAGATGTATAGGGTCTTTGAATTTTTAGAGAACAAAAGTTCTAGGGGAATTTATTGTTTAATATTTTTCAGCATCATTTTCTATTTGTATAATGTTTTATTTTTTTATTTTGATGAAGAAAACTGATGTTTCCTCCTTAACCAGCTTTGGGGGCATCAATGGAACAACTGAAACATTCAAAACAATCAGCAGCAGTATGAATAAAATATCAGCCACCTCCTAGCAACATTTCATATTTAAAACTTTTATTAAAGTTAATGGGAGTTTTGCCTGCACAAGGACCACTGGATGGGAAATCCATGGAGGAAGGCAATTTTTAAATGGGTAAATTAAAATCAAATGGTCCCAGATGACAAGAATAAGCAGAATGGTGTTTAGAGTGATATGTAACAATGGCCACAGCAGGTCTAATATGCTATATTCAGACTTCCAATTTTATTTTTACACACACTCTGCAAATGGCTCCAAAGAGTGAATTGCCAGTGTTATTTTAGCAAGGGAGTGAACAGTGCTCAGAGGTGATACTCTCAGGGCCTAAATTGAACTGATAAATGGAGAATGATCCCTCTCCTCATTGTGTCATTAGATCCTCACAACTATCCTTAAAAAAAAGTTAGAGGACTGCCATTACACAGAGGCGGAAGGATGAAGCCTTTTTCACAGAGGATGAAGCCAAGGTGAAGATCAGGTATGTAGTCTGCCTCACATATACAGCTTCAGGACAGTAAAAGGATTCCAAAAGTTTCTGAGGTTCCTGGACATTAAGTAGATAAGCATGGAGTTTTGGCTTTCAGTTCCTCTGACTTGACTCTGCAAGGAGATAAACCAATTCTCAGGATGCTGAGTAACATTTCTAAGAATTGAACAACATGAGACCTAAATGTTCTAATCCACTCTTCTAACAAATTGTTACTGAGCATCTACTATGAACCTGCCTTGGGTCCTGTCTCAGAGCTGTTGACTATTAGAGAATTTAACAAACTTAAATTCCTGGATTCAGTGTCACCATTTATTTGATAATTTTCATTCCTCTTTATCAGTTTTGATCATCCTGTGGCTCTAGCTTTCATTCTCCTAAACTAGATATCTCATAGAGTGAGAATGGTCTTGACTGATGTTCCCAGTAAACATCTTGACTGATGTTCCCAGTAAAAGTCCTGAGGTTGAGTTTTACCGGATTGTTCTGCATCATGTGCTTCTACTTGAATCAATCATAGTAACCAGAGGGATTGGCCACTGATTGGCCAGGCCTGTGTTTTACACTTGACCTTGACAGAAGAGTGTGTGGGGGCAGCCTCATATAAATTTCATTAGCGTGGGAAAGGGATAGTTCTCCAAAAAAATTAAAGCAAGAGTAAGTGAAAATGCCATCCATTCTATAAAGGAGAAAATCGAGGCTCAGAGAAATTAAGTAGCTTGACAAAGAAAAAGATGGTGATGAACGGTAGAGACAAAGGTCCTAACTTCTAGCTCCAGAGAAAATCTTCCCACACATCCATCATAATGTGATCACTCAGGTCAGGAAGAAGTGTTCCGTTCATCTTTTAAATCCATCCACACAAATAGGAAAAAACAAGAGAAGCTACTAACCAGATTTTATAAACACCCAAGAGCCCTGAGTATATTTTGGCTGGAGAGTTGTTTGTTCACTTGTGTTTAATGAATGGCCCCTTATCTGACAATGCTGAAACACCCATTTAAACTACAACATCTGTATTTATGTTTGCTGAAGACATACTGTTATTAAGTTGAAAAATTGCTATCTTAACAGTCTCATGTGCTTTAGACTTTGTCTACCAAGGTAAAAAGTCTTTAACAAAGAGCCTTAGTGCTGTTAAGGACAAATGCTGAGAATTCAAGGAAGATATTCTATTGAGGGGATGATCTAGGAGGAATTACCATCCTGGATACCAGTCAGAAAAATGCTTCACAGAGGAGACATCTCAGCAATTATAGTGATTAAGAGGCTTAGAATTACCCTTTCTTTATTGACTTTTCCAAGCCTTCTCTTTTTTGAAAAACTAAACTGTAGTGCAAAACATTTCTGAATTTTTAAATTCCCATTATGCCTTGCAAGATAGGTATACCAGGTAAGATTATTAGAATTAAAATATGTTGATTAAAAAAACCCTCTCTAAAGAAGATGAGCTAAGACATGGCTACTATGGATGTTTCGGATAGTCGCAAGAGAGAGATGCTGAGACTTGTCCAAATTCTTTCCACTCCTCTGAATTTTATAGGAATTCAGCAACATTAGCTTAATAAAAAAGCCATCAAATAGGTGGAAATTGAAGTCTGACACTGTGCATTCTGTCACTTGCTCATTCTGAATGACACAGCTGAGGATTTCTTTCCAGTCCTGTGGGTGTAATTGCCAAAAAGATAAAATGAGCAGGAGCAATGACATAAGGTTGCCATATGTCATGGTGCACTGCCTGGGGATGGAGACCCAGAGAAAGGCAAGGTCCTCCCAGGGTGGCCATCAGACTTGCAGAACAAGAGTACGAAAAGCTGAGAGTAAAGGACCTTTAAGAGGTGGCCGGATGCCAGGTCACACACTGGGCATACAATGAAGTGTCACCTCTTTGGAGGATAAAATACTTGGAGTCCCAGAGTTTCTGAGAGGATCAGAGAACTGGCTGAAAAGAGTGTGTGTTCTTGGTGGAGCTAGAAGTTAGTGAATATGGGAATTGGGGTGGTGTGTGTGTTTCTATACCCAAATTTATACCTTAATTACATAAGAAATAATCATAATCACAATGCTACATGTACATCACCTCATCTAATCCTCACAATTGCCCTGAGAAATGAGATAGGCAGATCAGGGCCAGTATCCTCTTTCTCATTTTACAGATGAGAATACTAAAGTCTGAAGACATAGAGTGATTTGTCACAAGACATGCAAACATTAATTGTAGACAAGTCCATGAAAATGTAGGCAGGACAGAGTATAGCGATTAATTGCTTAGACTCTGAAATCAAACAGAACTTTAATCTTGGATCTACCGTAATTGTCATGTTACCTTGGGAAAGCACCTTAACTCTGAGCTCCAGCTGTCTCAAGTAAACACGGAGTTAAGATAAAACACATCTTTATAGGTGTTTGGATGATAAAATTAGACACATAATGCATTTAGCACAAATTCTGGCACGAAGTATGTTTTTCAATGTTTATTTATTTTTGAGAGAGAGAGAGAGAGAGCAGGGGAGGGGCAGAGAGAGAGGGGGACAGAGGATCTGAAGTGGGCTCAGTGCTGACAACAGAGAGCCCAACATGGGGCTCAAACTCACCAAACCTCGTGATCATGACCTGAGCCGAAGTCAGATGCTTAACTGAGTCACCCAGAAGCCCCACAAAGTTAGGTATTTGATAAAATTACTAGCCATTATTATTGTTTTCAGGCAGACAAAATGTAAGATCAGACTTAAAAGTAGACCTCTCTTGCTTGCCTACTCACCATTCCTTCCTCCTCCTCCTCTTTCTTCTTCTTCTTCTTCTTCTTCTTCTTCTTCTTCTTCTTCTTCTTCAACAATAGCCCCAGTTTCCTTTGGGGGAACCACTCCTTCCAAATTCTTGGTTACTGGGCATAGTTGGGGTTTTTCCCTTAGAGGGAAAGGAATGCTTCCCTAAGAGGAGGGAGGCATTCAACTAGACCTGACTAAATAGAACCCCATACTCTCTGGCAATGGTGATGATTTATTTAGCTGTGGCCAAGTAGAGTAAACTCACCAAAATGGAGTGAATCCTGGAATTTTTCTGTGAACTACTAGTGAAAGGGGCACTTTCTTTCCACTGGGGGGTTGTGGAGGAGTGGAAGGCCAACTTACCATCCTACGGGGACACCTTCCTGATAGTGAAGTCAAGCGGGAGAAACACAGAGCTGAGAGATGGAGGGAAACTGAGTCCTAATCACATGCTTTGGGGTAGCTGCACAGCAAACCAATGCTGTTCCTGGTGGAGGTTTTGTTTGGTTTGGTTTTTAAGTTTTTCTTTATAATTGGAGAGTTTGGGGTTCTCAATTCCAAGATATCTTTCTCCCTCAACATCTGGAAATGTCTCAGATAATGGGACTAATCTGTGCCTTAGGTGGAGCCCAGTGATCCCAGGTGGGTGAGAGGAAGGCTGCAGAGATTAGGAAACAAGCAGCAGAGATGGGCTGCAACACTCTGTGAAGAAGGGGGTGACATCCTGTCCCTCTTTATTCTGGTTATTGTCCCCCCCCCATAGTCCCACTTCCTGAAAACTGTACTTGCTGCTAGGAGTTTGTGAAGGTGACATCATTCATGGGTTAAGTTATACATGACACATGCTTTCATGTTTCCCTGAGACAGATTCCAAGTGCCAGAGTGTCTTGTGCCCCACACCTTGAAAGGGATTCCTAGAAAATGGTTTAATGTGGATTGTATTGTTCTATCTCACCAACCATTCAGAGAATTTTAATTAAGTTCTGTCGTATTCATCCTTTACTCTTAAAAAAGCCCTTTATTTCATAACCCAGTTCAGAACAGTTAAATATTTCATTTGAAGTGTAAAACCCCATTCACCACACAGGTAAAACATTGGTATCTACGAAAAAACCCTTCAGACTCAGCTGAGTGACAAGATCTGGGGCTCTAATTTCAGCTCTGCTGGAGACACTGGAACAACTCAGACTTCTTTGCCCAGAGCAAAAATGAAAATGCTGAAATTGTTTTACTTTGCTGAACCTTGGCAGAAGTATGAGGGAGGCAATGTCTTCAAAGCACAAAAAGTACTTGGAAAAAAGTCATCACATTATGTATAGGGTCAAGAACATATTCTGATGGCTACAAATACATAAGCAAACTGTGTTATTATGGGCTCAAGAGTTAGCATAGGGCAAACAGTGGGGTGTATCCCAAGGACGCTCCTTCCCTGAAAGTCCTTGGTTTTACCATCAAGTGATCACGTGGAGCTTTTCACAATGAGAGTTTTCTTTGTTTCATTGAGTGGTTGGTTAATTCATCAATTCACTATTTGTTTCCTGAGTATTTTACTATCTTCTCAGCGCTGGAGATACCAAAAGTGGGTCATTCATTATTTCATTGTCAATAAATATTTGTTGATTACCTACTATGTGTCAAGCAGTGGAGATAGAGAGATGGGGGGTGGGATAGCATGGTCACAGCTCATTAGAATCTTACTACTCAAATTGTGGTCTAGAGACCAGCAGCATCAGCATCCCTTAGGAATTTGTTAGAAATGCAAAATTTCAGACATACTGAATCAGAATTTGTGTATTAACAAGGTCCTTAGGCAATTTGTATGCACATGAAAGTATGAAAAGTACAGCATTAGGAAGGCATGTGTCATAGTGTAGTTTAGTGGGCAAAGAATGAACAAGTAGTCTAGAAACTTAGGTGCTAGTGGTTGGGAAGTTTCTGCTCTGATGCTTGCTATGCAAATAAAGAAGTCACTTATCTATGTTATGACTCAATGCATTCCCTTCAAAAAGAAGATAATAATATCTGCTCTTCCTCTCTTGTGTGCTATTGTGAAGATCAGATGAGAAAATGGTTGCACAGTGTTAGTGCTGTCCAAAGGCAAGGCATTGCTATTATAACATTTAAGGTTTAGAGAGGTTTCTATATATTGTGCTTAGCTTCAATGCCCAGGAACTGGGGTTTGATTCTGATTTAACAATTTCCTGCATTATGATTCTATGTTAAGACACTCTTATCTCTAGGACTCAGAGATGTGAATAACAGTTTTGTTAATGTGCCAGCACGCAGTGAGGTTCTAGTGCTTTTTAGCTGTGTGAGTATAGAAATGGCTATAGTAGACATTTTTTACATTCAGCTCATTTCAATAAAACTTATTGAGGGCTTGACTACTGGGAAAATCCCCAGGGTATGGGAGGTTTGATTCCACTTTCACAGAGTTTTTATTTTAGGATGATGATGTAATATGCAAAATAATTATAATTCATGATACAATATGCATAGGTGCTCCAAGAGAAGTTCCAACAATAGGCAAAGACATGGGTATATTTGTAAAACACAAGACATTTGTAAAATAAGAACGTGACAGATTATTTACAGATTACAGTTTTATCATCTACTCCTTTAGCAAACTCTCAGGCCATTGGGTCATGAGATATCTACAGGCATTGGAGAAAACTATTAATAGATTACTAGAAAGTGATGACCTAGCTCCAGGTGTGAACACCTTGTTTTATCAGCCATCAAAATAGAGAATTCAGACACATATCACTTAGGAACCTGAGCTCTTTCTTCCTGCTGTGGTTTATAAAGTTTCTCCATGAAAGTACTAGCACACTGCTTATGTGCAGTTTGCAATAATTGTTAGAGGAAATCAGATTAGGATTTGGATGAGAGAAACAATATACAAGAACCATCGCTGAACCCCGACATTCCTATTTCATACCTTCCTCCCATCTTGCCACTCTGAATTGCTATTTGGATTCCACCACACAGCTTTTGAACAGCAAGGGAATATACTCAGTGGAGTAGCCAGGATTTGACGATGATAGAAAGTAGAAAATCAATCTGGAGGAATTAAGTTTTATTACTGAACCCTGAAGCAGTGGGGCAATCACTGAGAGTGAATTCCCCCATCAAAGGCTAAGCTGACCCCTGCCAGCTTTAAATTCCCGTTCTTCCTATTGCACAGTGCATCATTTTAAAAAGTGAATTAATTGGTTGTTTAGTGGGCCAGAGGCTTGAGGTCCTACTTCCCCTCATTCAGCAGATTCCAAACCATGTGAGACATGGAGACTGGAGGAGACACATCCCATAGCTGTATGAAAATGACCAAGTCAGCCCTCCAGAATGCCTGCCAGAGAGGCCCAGAGCAGTCTCAGAAATGAGAATAAGGAGGTCTGAAGTCTATTTTAGGCTCTACAAGATAATCACCTTCTTTATTTCTCTAAATGGAAAGCCAGCAAGAGGAACTGCTGTAGTTAGCACGTGATCAGGCAAACTCAGGAGCAGCTAGAGGTTATCCTGCCAAGTATCATCCCTGTTTGCCATTGTGCCTTCTCTGTCCTCTCCCATCAGTCTTCTGTTCCAATTCTCTTTGTTCCTTTTGGGTAATTAGTTCTTCCCTTGTGCACCCCCCTCCGTGGATCCCCTTGGCCACCTTCACCAGGTTTGCATTGTTTTTTAGTAGCAGTAACTATTCATGTTATAATTATTCTTTCATGATTGTGATTTTATTTCACTTCACAAATAGACATTGAGCACCTACTATGTGTCAGGCAAAAGACAAACAATGTCCTTTCTCTCTCTGAGATTCCTTTTGGGCAAGGGAGGCAGAGGCCATCTAAATATGTGAAGTAAGTTCATTTCAGTTAGCAATTAAGTGGGAGAAAGACAGTTCAAAGTTACATGATGAAAGGGGTGAGCATTGGGAGCCACATTCTACCTAGTCTTTGGGTAAATGCTCATTAAGGCAGTGGGAGATATGCTGAGACCTCGGCGATGAGAAAGGGCCAGCCATTTTGAGATCTGAGAGGATCATTCTAGACAGAGGAATCACAGGTGCAAAACCATTTTTGGTGCCAAATTCTAAATCCAGGAGGTGCTTGGGAATAGGCTAATAGAAAGGAGGGAATTCTGGATTTATCTGGAAATTGCATTTGCAGAGCAAACATTCTTCTTGCTTATAATGTGTGTTGAATGTGTGCTTTTATGGTGAGTGGCTTGGGGAAGGCTTGTAGAGATTTTATGGAGGGGAGAAGAGCTCTTTTGTCAGTGATATATGTGTGATGTCCTGTTCATAAAGGCTATGGCTTAAATATAATACAGGGTAGACCATAGGTAGACATGGGTAGACCCAGTGTCCTAGCTGTATGTCCAGTCTTTTTAGTGCTCCAAACACATGCCAGAATGCATGATGACACAATTATGGGTATTACTTTCAAGTCTCCTTTGATTTTTTTACTTTTATTTTTTTAAATATGAAATTTATTGTCAAATTGGTTTCCATACAACACCCAGTGCTCATCCCAACAGGTGCCCTCCTCAATACCCATCGCCCACTTTCCCCTCCCTCCCACCGTCCATCAACCCTCAGTTTATTCTCAGTTTTTAAGAGTCTCTTATGTTTTGGCTCCCTCCCTCTCTAACCTTTTTTTCTTCCCTTCCCCTCCCCCATGGTCTTCTGGTCAGTTTCTCAGGATCCACATAAGAGTGAAAACATATGGTATCTGTCTTTCTCTGTATGACTTATCTCACTTAGCATAACACTCTCCAGTTCCATTCACGTTGCTACAAAAGGCCATATTTCATTCTTTCTCATTGCTACGTAGTATTGCATTGTGTATATAAACCACAGCTTCTTTATCTCTTCATCAGTTGATGGACATTTAGGCTCTTTCCATAATTTGGCTATCGTTGAAAGTGCTGCTATATTGGGGTACAAGTGCCCCTATGCATCAGCACTCCTGTATCCCTTGGGTAAATTCCTAGCAGTGCTATTTCTGGGTCATAGGATAGGTCTATTTTTAATTTTTTGAGGAACCTCCACACTGTTTTCCAGAGTGGCTGCACCAGTTTGCATTCCCACCAACAGTGCAAGAGGCTTCCCCTTTCTCCACATCCTTGCCAGCATCTATAGTCTCCTAATTTGTTCATTTTAGCCACTCTGACTGGCATGAGGTGGTATCTCAGTGTGGTTTTGATCTGTATTTCCCTGATGAGGAGCGACATTGAGTATCTTTTCATGTGCCTGTTGGTCATCTGGATGTCTTCTTTGGAAAAGTGTCTATTCATGCCTTCTGCCCATTTCTTCACTGGATTATTTGTTTTTCGGGTGTGGAGTTTGGTGAACTCTTTATAGATTTTGGATACTAGGCCTTTGTCTGATATGTCATTTGCAAATATCTTTTCCCATTCTGTCGGTTGCCTTTTAGTTTTGTTGATTGTTTCCTTTGCGGTGCAGAAGCTTTTTATCTCCATGAGGTCCCAATAGTTCATTTTCCCCTTGCCTTTGGAGATGTCTCAAGTAAGAAATTGCTGCAGCTGAGGTGAGGTCAAAGAGGTTTTTTCCTGCTTTCTCCTCTAAGGTTTTGATGGTTTCCTATCTCACATTCAGGTCCTTTATCCATTTTGAGTTTATTTTTGTGAATGGTGTGAGAAAGTGGTCTAGTTTCAATCTTCTGCATGTTGCTGTCCAGTTCTCCCAGCACCATTTGTTAAAGAGACTGTCTTTTTTCCATTGGATATTCTTTCCTGCTTTGTCAAAGATTAGTTGGCCATACTTTTGTGGGTCTAATTCCAGGGTTTCTATTCTATTCCATTGGTCTATGTGTCTGTTTTTGTGCCAATACAATGCTGTCTTCATGATTACAGCATTGTAGTAGAGGCTAAAGTCTGGGATTGTGATGCTTCCCGCTTTGGTCTTCTTCAAAATTACTTTGGCTATTTGGGGCCTTTTGTGGTTCCATACAAATTTTAGGATTGCTTGTTCTAGCTTCAAGAAGAATGCTGGTGAAATTTTGATTGGGATTGCATTGAAGTGTAGATAGCTTTGGGTAGTATTGACATTTTAACAATATTTATTCTAATCCATGAGCATGGAATGTTTTTCCATTTCTTTATATCTCCTTCAATTTCCTTCATAAGCTTTCTATAGTTTTCAGCATACAGATCTTTGACATCTTTGGTTAGGTTTATTCCTAGGTATTTTATGCTTCTTGTTGCAATTGTGAATGGGATCAGTTTCTTTATTTGTCTTTCTGTTGCTTCATTATTAGTGTATAAGAATGCAACTGATTTCTGCACATTGATTTTGTATCCTGCAACTTTGCTGAATTCATGTATCAGTTCTAGCAGACTTTTTGTGGAGTCTATCAGGTTTTCCATGTATAATATTATGTCATCTGCAAAAAATGAAAGCTTGACTTCATCTTTGCCAATTTGGATGCCTTTGATTTCCTTTTGTTGTCTGACTGCTGATCCTAGAACTTCCAACACTATGCTAAACAACAACGGTGAGAGTGGACATCCCTGTTGTGTTCCTGATCTCAGGGAAAAAGCTCTCAGCTTTTCCCCATCGAGGATGATATTACCTGTGGGCTTTTCACAAATGCGTTTTATGATGTTTAAGTATGTTCCTTCTATCCTGACTATCTCAAGGGTTTTTACTAAGAAAGGATGCTGAATTTTGTCAAATCCTTTTTCTGCATTGATTGACAGGATCATATGGTTCTTATCTTTTCTTTTATTAATGTGATGTATCACATTGATTGATTTGTGAATGTTGAACCAGCCCTGCATCCCAGGAATGAATCCCACTTGATCATGGTGAATAATTCTTTTCATTATGCTGTTGAATTCGATTTGCTAGTATCTTGTTGAGAATTTTTGCATCCATATTCATCAGGGATATTGGCCTGTAGTTCTCTTCTTTTGCTGGGTCTCTGTCTGGTTTAGGAATCAAAGTAATGCTGGCTTCATAGAATGAGTCTGGAAGTTTTCCTTCCCTTTCTATTTTTTGGAACAGCTTGAGAAGGATAAGTATTATCTCTGCTTTAAATGTCTGGTAGAATTCCCCAGAGAAGTCATCTGGGCCTGGACTCTTATTTGTTGGGAGATTTTGGATAACTGATTCAATTTCTTCACTGGTTATGGGTCTGTTCAAGTTTTCTATTTATTCCTGTTCGAGTTTTGGAAGTGTGTGAGTGCTTAGGAATTTGTCTATTTCTTCCAGGTTGTCCAATTTGTTGGCATATAATTTTTCATAGTATTCCCTGATAATTGCTTGTATTTCTGAGGGATTGGTTGTAATAATTCCCTTTTCATTCATGATTTTATCTATTTTGGTCATCTCCCTTTTGTTTTTGAGAAGCCTGGCTAGAGGTTTATCAATTTTATTTATTTTTTCAAAAAACCAACTCTTGGTTTCATTGATCTGCTCTACAGTTTTTTTTAGACTCTATATTGTTTATTTCTGCTCTGATCTTTATTATTTCTCTTCTTCTTCTGGGTTTGGGGTGTCTTTGCTATTCTGCTTCTATTTCCTTTAGGTGTGCTGTTAGATTTTGTAGTTGGGATTTTTCTTGTTTCTTGAGATAGACCTGGATTGCAATGTATTTTCCTCTCAGGACTGCCTTCGCTGCATCCCAAAGCGTTTGGATTGTTGTATTCTCATTTTTGTTTGTTTCCACATATTTTTAAATTTCTTCTCTAATGCCCAGTTGACCCATTCATTCATTACTAGGGTGTTCTTTAACCTCCATGCTTTTGGAGGTTTTCCAGACGTTTTCCTGTGGTTGATTTCAAGCTTCATAGCACTGTGGTCTGAAAGTGTGTATGGTATGATCTCAATTCTTGTATACTTATGAAGGGCTGTTTTGTGACCCAGTATGTGATCTATCTTGGAGAATGTTCCATGTGCACTCGAGAGGAAAGTATATTCTGTTGCTTTGGGATGCAGAGTTCTAAATATATCTGTCAAGTCCATCTCATCCAATGTATCATTCAGGGCCCTTGTTTCTTTATTGACTGTGTGTCTAGATGATCTATCCATTGTTGTAGGTGGAGTATTAAAGTCCCCTCCAATTACCACATTCTTATCAATAAGGTTGCTTATGTTTGTAATTCATTGTTTTAAATATTTGGGGGCTCCTGTATTCGGTGCATAGACATTTATAATTGTTAGCTCTTCCTGATGGATAGACCCTATACTTATTATATAATGCCCTTCTTCATCTCTTGTTACAGCCTTTAATTTAAAGTCGAGTTTCTCTGATATAAGTATGGCTACTTCAGCTTTCTCTTGACTTCCAGTAGTATGATAGATAGTTCTCCATCCCCTCACTTTCATTTTGAAGGTGTCCTCAGTTCTAAAATGAGTCTCTGTAGATAGCAAATAGATGGGTCTTGTTTTTTTTTTATCCATTCTGATACCCTATATCTTTTGGTTGGAGCATTTAGTCCATTTACGTTCAGTGTTATTATTGAAAGATATGGGTTTAGAGTCATTGTGATGTCTGTAGGTTTCATGCTTATAGTGATGTCTCTGGTACTTTGTGGTCCTTGCAACATTTCACTCACAGAATCCCCCTTAGGATCTCTTGTAGGGCTGGTTTAGTGGTGATAAATTCCTTCAGTTTTTGTTTGTTTGGGAAAACGTTTATCTCTCCTTCTATTCTGAATGACAGACTTGCTGGATAAAGGATTCTTGGCTGCATATTTTTTCTGTTCATCACATTGAAGATGTCCTGCCATTCCTTTCTGGCCTGCCAAGTTTCAGTAGATAGGTCTGTCACTAGTCTTATCGGTCTCCCTTTATATGTTAGAATGTGTTATCCCTAGTTGCTTTCAGAATTTTCTCTTTATCCTTGTAGTTTGCCAGTTTCACTACGATATGTCATGCAGAAGATCGATTCAAGTTATATCTGAAGGGAGTTCTCTGTACCTCTTGGATTTCAATGCCTTTTTCCTTCCCCACATCAGGGAAGTTCTCAGCTATGATTTGTTCAAGTACATCTTCAGCCCCTTTCTCTCTCTCTTCCTCTTCTGGAATTCCTATTATACGGCTATTGTTGCATTTGATTGCATCACTTAGTCCTCTAATTCTCCCCTCATACTCCTGGATCTTTTTCTCTCTCTTTTTCTCAGCTTCCTCTTTTTCCATAATTTTATCTTTTAATTCACCTATTCTCTCATCTGCCTCTTCAATCCAAGCTGTGGTCGCCTCCATTTTATTTTGCACCTCATTTATAACCTTTTTTAGCTACTCATGACTATTTCTTAGTCACTCGATCTCTGTAGCAATAGATTCTCTGCTGTCCTCTATACTTTTTTCAAGCCCAGCAATTAATTTTATGACTATTATTCTAAATTCATGTTCCATTATATTGCTTAAATCGTTTTTGATCAACGCATTAGCTGTCGCTACTTCCTGGAGTTTCTTTTGAGGAGAATTCTTCCATTTTGTCATTTTGTATAGTCCCTGGGGTGGCACGGAACTGCAGGGCACTTCCCCTGTGCTGTCTGAAGTAACTTGTGTTGGTGGGCGGGGCCACAGTCAGACCTGATGTCTGTCCCCAGCCCACCGTTGGGGCCAGTCAGACTGGTGTGTACCTTATCTTCCCCTCTCCCAGAGGCAGGACTCATTGTGGAGTGGTGTTGTCCCTGTCTGGGCTACTTGCCCACTGCCAGGCTTGTGGTGCTGCTCTGATGGGATCTGGCGTATTAGACGGGGTGGATCTGCAAGGTGCACAGGGGCGGGAGGGGCAGGCTCAGCTTGCTCTGCTGTTTGTGGTCCCCTGTGGAAGGTCCCAGTCCTGCAGCACTGGGAGGGAGGCCAACTCATTGGGAGGAGGCCGACCCGTCAGAGGGATGAATCCACAGAAGCACAGTGTTGGGTGTTTGTGTGGTGCAAGCAAGTTCAGTGAACTGGTTCCCTTTGGGGTTTCGGCTGGGATGGGAGAGGGAGCTGGCGCTGGCCAGTGCCTTTGTTCCCTGCGGATCTGAGCTCTGTCTTCCGGGGCTCAACACCTCTCCTCCCCAGGGTCCTCTCTTGCCCTCCAGCTCTCTGAGCAGAGCTGTTGACTTGTAACATTCCAGATGTTAAGTCCCGCTGGCTGTCAGAACACACTCCGTCCGGCCCCTCAGCTTTTGCAAGCCAGACTTTGGGGCTCTGCCTTGCCAGGCAGGCTGCCCCTCCACCGCCCAGCTCCCTCCCACCAGTCCATGTAGCGTGCTCCACCTCTCTGCCCTTCCTACCCTTTTCAATGGGCCTCTCGTCTATGCTTGGCTCGGAGAGTCCTTTCTGCTAGTCTTCTGGTGGTTTTCTGGGTTATTTAGGCAGGTGTGGGTAGAATCTAAGTGATCAGCCGGACGTGGTGAGCCCAGCGTCCTCCTATGCCGCCATCTTCTCCAAGACCTCTCCTTTGATTTTTATACAAACATTTAAAATTAGAATTCTTAATTACACATTACTCCCAGCATACCTCATAAACTGGTGGGTAGCCTGGCTATCCTCCAGGACACTCTCTTTCTTCTTGCTATCATCAAAATATCTCCTCATGTAGCTATTACACTGAAATTGGAAAAGTCTGATGATTCAGTTTACACCCAATTGTCCTTAGGAAATCGGAAAAAATGCTAATTTGTCTGTTCTCCAATATGCACATTAGAATAGGGGCAATGATTTCACTAGCAGAAAGTGTTGGAGGTGGGTGGGTGAATTCAAGCCTAAGTCAGGGTTGTAGGAGACCAATATTCAGGCAAAAGCCCTTCCCAGAACTCCTGAACCTACCCCAGGTAGCTCTTCTCCACACATACTGTGTTTCTGAGGATCCTAATGTTTTAGAACACTGCTCCCTCACCCTACTACTTTGTGGTTTTTATGCTCTTGAAAATTAATGCTGTGACACTCTAGAAATGCACGACTCAACAAATAATGAAAACAGTTTGTAGCTACCATCATTTCTGTCCTGCTAGAGGGCCCTCCTCTCCTCCAAACAGTTTCTATGAAGGAAAGAAGTTCTTCTGAATAACAACACAAAAACTATAACAATCATAGTAATAGCCAATGCATGCAGTGTTCTCTGTGTGCCAGGTTCTGTACTGACTCACATGACTCATTTAATCCTTGCAACAACCCTGGGTAGTGGGTATTGTTGCCCATCCCCATTTTAAGAACAAGAAAATGGGGGCACTTATGCTAAATTCACGCACTTGTAAACAGGTAGATAATTTAGGAACTGAATATGTAACATCACCTCAATAAGGGCTTCAACCATGGAGTCGCATCCCAGAGGACAGGATTTATTACTCACTAAAGTCATTTGTGCAGAATATGCCAATGGCTTCCACTGTTTGGGATGAGGATGCCTTCTCGAGAAAATTTATTCTTGTTAGAGAGTGCCATAAAGCTACAGAGAGGTTTTCAACTTTTAATTATTAAACAGTGAAAGAGAATTTCAGAAGAATCCCTCAGATATAATTTATATTGTAATGTTTTATATTACTTTATGTACAGATGTCAGGAAAGATGATTCTAAATGAATCTTATAGGATTAAGGGATGGCTCATGGTCTCAGCTCCAGAGATGAAGGCCTAAAAGAAATCTTCATGGAAACTTGAAAACGTCAGAGGTAAAAGGTCTTTCAGACTAAATATTTGGCTTCCAAGGTAAAATTGCAAGTTAATGCTAACAGCTGGGTCTGTCTCATGTTTTCTCTTTTTATTATATTTGCCTTTTTCTTATGAACATGACCAAGAATTCATTGCCTAGAGGTCATCAAAATTATGTAATTGCTCTTACAGTAAGTTTTGAAAGACTTTTAGCCCTTGCAAATTTAACTCAGAAACAGTCTGGGTTATTTTTCTAGTTGATGCGATACCATTTTTCTCTCTCTCTTTCTCACTCTCAAAAAAAAAAAAAAACACCTTACAAAACAACAGTTGCTCACAAATAAAATAAAAGCAACTGCCCATCTGTCATTATTGGTTTTTTAAAATTAAGAGTTGTCTTTCTAATTTCTCTTCAACTTTTGACATACAACTCAAAACACCTTTCCACAGACAGGTTATGTGGTTATTTCAAATAGTGTCTAAAAACTCTATAAAGAGATTTGATTAAAATGGAAGCACAGATGACTGATACTCTTAAAATAATTGCTGTCTTAGTGATTCAACATGAGCCCTGCCATTTATTACACTTTTAAGTGAAATAATCTAAATTAAAATCTTCTAAGATCAATAGCTCATTTTTTAAAAACCACGGCGCATTCTTAATGCATTACCAGACCGGATAAGTCATATTTTCAGAACTTGAAAGTCTATAGCAGCTCAAAACAAGTGTAGATTTGGAGTAATATTTTACAGCATCCCCCCCACTTTTTTTGCACAAATATATTTAAAAAGTTCAGCCATCCTAAGTGTAAAATTTCTCTAAACATATCTAGCTCCTTCTCTCCCTGTACCTCCTCACTTGAAAGATATCATTTTTTTTTTTAAATGTGTGAAAGTACTCATCAGTCTGGTCTTTTATCATTTGAACAACAACTTGAGACATTCATCTTTGCATTACTGTCAGGTGATAGTAAAATTTTGGTGAATGTATAGAAAGAAAATTGTGCAAACAATTCACTAAAAGTTGAAACTCATTCAAAGATGTGGTACTGGGAAAAGGCAAATGACGCTGAGCCTCTGACACAGGCTTAGTGTCCTTGGGGAGTCAGAGTTGGTAGAAATCAAATATGGCAGTCCCCATTTGTGTGCTTCCAAGGCAATGAACAAGCCGTAATTTGGAAAGGACAGATCCAAGTTTTCATCATCTGTATCAGTAGGAGTGCTCTGGAACAGGTTCAAGACAGGTTCTGCTGATAGGCTAAGAGAAGTCTGATGTGGTGCTGATAAACTGGGGAACTAGCAGCTGTGTGTTGAGGTCTAAACAACAATCTCAGAGTTCTACTCTGCTCACAAAGCAATTCACAGCTTTTGCTGTTGTCTCCAATACCCACGGTCCATCTGCTTAGTGCTAGGGAGACATATGAGACCAACCCTGGGCTAGAGTTCTTTGAAAGTTAGTCTGCATTTCCTCCTTCCTACCCTCGTAATTTAGACTGAGTTTGTAAATGATAAATAAAAGGAGATGCCAGGGCTCTGGTTGCTAAAGGCTCCCTGTCCATTTATCACTCCCACTTTAGTCAAGAGGAAGCAAAGGGAAGTGTGAGAAGAATACATTCTTTTAAGAATTATCCTACTATCTGACCACACATTCAGCCATTCTTCCTTCCTCTATACTGCAAACCCTCTCTCCTCCCCACTCCTGCATCACATCACCTGGTCACAAGGGCGCTCAGTAAGCCTAATTTCCATTGTGCAAGGTTAATACCATGTACAGCCCATCTCTAAAATGTTCTTGAGAAGCCCAGCATCTTGAGAGGTGATGCAAGCTATAGCACTAGGAAGGAGCAGTGCTATATTAACATAAAATGTAAGGTGTTCCTACAGTATTGTCTCTGGTATATGGACTTCCATAGACATGGAAACCAGGGTAGTAGAGACGTTATTTACATCTAACTGCTTTATTGGGTGTTTACATTCAAGCTAATGACTTACTAGTAACAAAGTTTTAGAAGCAGTACCAAGACTGGCTTTTGTATGGCCTGTAGTCTCACTCTAATTGGTTTATAGTTGGATCCTCTGTGGGAAAATGAGATTAAAAGACCTATTTGCAGCTGCAGAGTCATCCTTTAATAATAGGTAACATGTCTTGAGTTTGAGGAGAGGTAGGCAGTCTTCCAAGTGCTGTTCATACTTTGTCTCTTTTAATGATCACTGCAATCCTATGACATAGGTACCATTCTAATCACTGTCCTTTTACTGCAGTCCCAGTCCCCTAGCTCCCGAATGGCAGAGCTGCAATTCAAACCCAGGTTTCCTGCTCTGAGACACTGTCCCCTAACCACTGCCATACAGCCTCTCCTTAATCTCCTCAACTGTACTCATCACAGCTTGCAGCAGCAGGGCTCACTGTCTACAAGAACTCTGCATCTGAGGGCAGATGTCCCCTGTGGGCTCCAGATGAACCCACAGTGGAGGCAGGCAATTTTAAACATTCTCATACTCTCATTTAATAAGACTCATTGTTAGCTTTATTAACTTCCACACCACGAATGAGCTCTGGGTGTCCACTGAAGACCCCCTGAGCTGCCTGACCTCTCACTGAAGCCCTAGTCTCCTTTCCCGGAAGTGAGGACCCCAGAGCCTTGCAGTGTTGCATCCGTGTTGATGGCCACACTCTGCCCTTTCTCCCACAGAGGACCCCAGTCTCCGTTCCCCTCCATGGGGCTCTCCACCTCTATATGAAAACCGTTGAGCTGATTTCTCCCCAGATCACGACTGAACTTTTCATTAGCTCTGACATTGAATTGGGCATTCCTTTAGACCATAAGAAAACACACTCCCTCGGAGAGGGACCTGTTCGGCTCAGTCGCGTTACAGCTTCAGCACGGAGCACACTGCCTGGCACAGAGTAGGCGCGCGGCAAACATTTATAGCGGAATGAATTAATGGCAACTTTCTCTATCTTCTGTCTCACCTTAAACGGTGTACCTCAGGCCGGGCTCCATCTGTTTCACCTTCACTATTTGCTCCTTACCACTGGGCGATTAATTATCTTCTCTTGGACCTAAGTTTTAATATATGACAACAGACAGAATGTGCCAACATTGAAACCTTCCCATTTACTCGGATGATATAGAGACTAAAGGTCTCCTCCCCTGACCAGATGCCTTCATGTTTTAAACATGGGATCTCCCTGACTTTATGCAAGGCATAAACAGGCATCAGAATGAGACGAACCATGACATTTACATAAATAGTCTATCAATATTAAACTAACATGACGGAACCTTTAAATGTAACATTAATTAGGAACCTGAACTAATTTTATTATTAGCCATTAATACCCTGAGGACATCATCCTACTTCCTGAAATGCTGAAATGAAAGTTTGTGGTATTTTTTTTTTTTTTTTGTGCAGAGTAATATGAAAATTTCATAACATAAGGCAATAGTTGACTTTTGAATTTATGCTTTATTTAAAGCAATCACATATTTAATTTGGTAATTTTTAATAGCATTTTAAGGTATGATTTACTTACTATAAAATTCACTTGTTTTATGGTACACTTCAACGCTTTTTAGTAAATTTACACAGTTGTGAAATATTAGCACATTCTAGTTTCAGAACACAACATGTCATTCTTAATGTACTTCCCATATGAGATAGTTGCTTATTTTAATTCCTCAATTCATTTTCGGATGCCGTGCTACAAACCACAAAGAGAACACTGAAGATACTGGAAACTACTGATGAAGAAATTGAACAAAGATCCAGAACTGGGTATTAGCTAGTATAACCAATATATTGACTTGTTGTGGTAAAGCTTCCCTTCTGTCATCTTTTTGTTTGCAATGTTTGTTTAGTTTCATTTGATAGGACCTTGATAGGCAATGTCCAAGCTGAGGCAGAACTAGGTGGGGGAGGGGGGGAAATGGATGGGCAAATTTCCCCAAATGATACCTTTTCAGGCTTTGAGACTTACAGAGAACATTATCAAAGGGTAGAACTTATTTTATGTGCTCATTCCCTGATAGTAAAAGCTAGTCTAAGAAAATGCAGTCTTTTGCCATAAGAAGCGAGGGGTTGTGCCAAACCTTTGTGATAAGAATACTGTGTTAGAAACAGCTAGATTATGCTACAAAACAAACAAGCCACAGATCTCAGATGTCTACAGAAACAAAGCAACATGTTTCTCCTCAGATGACATATGTCATTACCAGGCAGTAATTTATGTAACTTTCATCCTTAACCCACTGGTAATTAGCAACATGACCATATCCAATTTCAAGAGGGCAGGGAAGTTCTCCCCTATGTCCAGAAAGAGAGGACAACTGAAAATCAATGAATGGCAGGAATGATTACCATGTATATAGTACTGTTTAATGAAATGAGGAAAAAGAAGGTCAAGATACCAAAATTCTAGCATTAGAACTCCTTTTAGTGAAAGAACTCTTCTCATTTGGGAAAATATCTCAATACACATTTTAATGTGAGGGTAGAGAACTACATAATCTGACAACAGAAGATTATCCTTGAATTACTCTGAAGGTGATACGTTTAAGAATTTGCTATGATATTAAGAGGAAGAGGAGAAAAGAACAGAACATAATGAAGTGACAAATCAGCAAGATGGAGAGACTGAGACAAGATGAATGAAAGATGGGTGAAAATCTTTAACCCTGTTAGTAAAGTGACTGAAGTATCTTTTTGGAATGGTGATGCCTACAGTCCCATTTCATAATTTCCAATGGCTGCAGTTTAACTTCTTCCTTCACCCTTGGCCTCCATCTTCAGTAAATATTCTACATTCATTAGTGCACTGTGTGTATAGATTTCTTCTGTGGAAAAAAGTGGAGGAGAGTTTCTTTTCTGGTGTAATACATTGCTAAGTGAAGATAGTTTACATGGAAGCAGAACTTTGAGCCAGATATCTTCCTACTCCTGTGTCCTTTCTGTTACCCCCCAAAACTGCCAGAATAAAGGGAAGATTTTGGATTTCCATAGGCCATTGAATTCAGGGTCAAAGCCAAATATCTTAGGGGGCCAGGAGACCCCAAGTTAGTTATATCAGCATATATTTAAGATTCTTAGCAGGCTAAGAAATCTGGGTGTTCAAGAAAGTTCTTTGTTGCATATATAGAGATATTTGAATCTAGCCCCCCAAACTGGAAATATAACTTTATCTTATGGCTTTTGACTCGTTTCTTTTTAATTTTTCCATGTTCTTATACTTTTCACCATTGCTTCTTCATTTCACACAAAGAGACACCAGCTCAGATTTGCGTAAGTCCAGTGTGGTCAGTGGAGGAACCAGGAATTTATGCCACCAATTTTCATTCCTACTTCTGGAGCCTTAGGAAACATGAATATGTTAGGAATTTCTTCTTAGCTCAAGGGAAAAAAAACACCAAATGTGGTTATGAATAGAGATGTGCATGGGAAATTGGTGCCATCAATGGGTGGCATTGTGGACAGCAAGGGACTTCTCTTAGCAATGGCTTTTGAGGCTTGGGAAACCAATGTGCCTAGGATGCTTGGAAATGCAAAGACTTGCCAGGTGGTTGTGCCCTCTTCTAATTTCAGCTGCAATTATGAGGATGATAAAATGGAAAAATAAATATTTGTGCGATGACTGGGAAAACCCAATTAGTTTTGCACCAGTGAGAAACAGGGCAGAACTCCTTATGGCCTACAATGAATTGGCTCTCTCCACATATATTTTTAAATGCATATATACTGTCCAAATGTACTTAGAAGTTTAAACAGAACTAGAATGAAGTATACCCTGCAAGTTTAGTAAAAGAAGTAAGCAATAAAGTTTCTGTATTTTAAGAAGAAAAAATTAATTAAAATAGCATCTAGTTGTGTTATATTTTAACTAGTAAATGTC
This sequence comes from Panthera uncia, assembly GCF_023721935.1. Taxonomy (NCBI): domain Eukaryota; kingdom Metazoa; phylum Chordata; class Mammalia; order Carnivora; family Felidae; genus Panthera; species Panthera uncia. The sequence goes on along the minus strand of NC_064812.1, from coordinate 21,937,868 downwards.
AGAGTTGTCCTTTTTGTTTCCATATGTGTCAGTTTGCATGATCCCCTCTCTCTTAATATCTTTTTTCCCCCTTCAAGGAAGCATAGATAAAGCTAAGACATGCCAGTTAACCGTGCAATTTCAAGCTTAATACTCCTGCCAACTTCAAATTTTTTTAAAAAGGGCAAAAAGCCCAATCTATGATAGCCTTTTGTCCTTATAAGTTGACTTAACAACTAGATCTGAAAGTACTTTGTGATTTTTTCATATCTGATCAGTCAGAATTGCCCGATTACAGGCTGGCTTTATATATGAAGTATTAATATGGCTATCCTTTATTTATTAAGTAGTTACTATTCAGTTTATATGTGAAATGAATCTTATATAAATTACTGCAGTTAGGGGGGCCTGGGTGGCTCAGTTGTTTGAGCGAACGACTTTGGCTCAGGTCATGATCTCACGGTTTGTGAGTTCCAGCCCCGCATCGGGCTCTGTGCTGAGAGCTCAGAGCCTGGAGCCTGCTTCTGATTCTGTGTCTCCCTCTCTCTCTGTCCCTCCCCGACTCATGCTCTGTCTCAGAAATAAATAAACATTAAAAGAAATTTTAAAAAAATTACTGCTGTTCATCTTTATAACTATATATATGTATATCTATATGTGTATATCTATATTTTTTCATAGGAGATACACACACACACACACATATGTATCTTTTTG